>NC_056730.1:1063429906-1063557406 GCF_019279795.1 Protopterus annectens | reverse complement strand
TGGGACATGTGTGTGTTTGGCCCTACAAACATGTAAGCTAATAGGATACCATACACTGGAGCAGCATGTAACATCAGTTAGAATAGGACCAAGAACAATGACATCTACAACAGTCTGTACACAGGCCAAGGTACATATTCGAAATACACACACTGTTGACAATCACCATAAGTACACAGACCTCACTACTGTACACACACAACCACAGAATGCTCAGGTTATGTCCTCAGATATAACCTCTACTATACATAACATGTTTAGCAGTCTGATATTTCACTGGCTTGTTATCAGGTATGATGTCAGTAAATAATGCTGTACAGAACATATGCTCCTCTTACTGTATGACATATGTATAAATGTTGACAGGGTTGTGGCTGGAGGCACAAGCACAGGGCCAATATTGACATGTTGCTGTGATAGCCTCATACATTTACTGTTGTAACAGGGTTTGTTGTGACATATGTCCTGTGAGGGATATGAAGTCAGTAACTGTCATCGCTGTCACCATGTACTGACTGCAATCCTCAGACTATGCTTCTGCAGTTCTAAGATAGGTAATCTGTGAGTAACGCAAGACACATAAGACTCCAAACACTAGCCAGTCTGCAGATAACCCTACAGGTGGGAGTTTCCTCAAACACATTACACTGACATGACAGGTGTTAAATCATGTAGACCAGCCATATCCACACAAACTCTGTTAAAGCAACATTACTCCAAATGTAGAAGAGCAACACTTACATTCTGTAGTCATATCTGGAACATCCCCTCCTGTTTTTTGGCCTGTCTCCACAGTGTATGTTGTTAGAGGTATATCCCATTACCATCTGTGATGCTGTTTGCCAAACACCGACATGACGTCCTGCTCACAGTGAATGAAAATGGCCAACATCCACATGATGTTCCTAGTTATAGGAGTGTGCTTCCATGCAATGGCTATGGGAATGTTACCACAGCTGTTCCACATGCAATCAGCTAGTGAGGGACTGCAATTCATGCAGAAGCCATCAGGTGATCATGAGCATCACTTACAAAACACAAACTGCTGCATAAGCAAAGCAGGTGTACTTCTCCACATCCACCAGAGAAGGAATGAGAGAGACAGACAGAGACAAAGTAAGACAGGGAGGGGTGGGAGAGTAAAAGCTAAGCATGTTTGTGTCACACACTTACCAGTACAGGGTTTCAACCCCCTGCCTGACTATATATTGCTATTACATGTCTATGCAATTATTGCATGTGCCACAGAGCTTATTTGTTGGGGTGCTATCCAAAGGTATATTTGACGGTGAGTGACATCAGCAACAGTGATAAAGGCGCGATAAGGTAGGTGTAGTACACATGCCTGTCCACAAGAACAGGTGCCAAGGTCAACACAGCCACACTCTCTCAGGGACTCACACACATTATCACAGTTGGCAGGGTCAGGATTAGATTTTCTAACTAGTTAGTTTGCCACAATACAGTAATATGTGGGTATCACATGCACCACAGAGGTTATCAGGCTGATATAGGGGCAAAGGGTATGTCAAGGTGTCTGACATCAGAAGACATGCTTCAGTAGGCCAATGGGAGGTGTAGTGTGTGTGAATGGCATCCAAATCATTATATTCCACACATACACACACACACACACACACACACACACACACACACACACACACACAGACACAGGTTTGCCAGTACTGACATGCATGGGTGCATTGCTTCACAGGTGTGTAGTAGTTGACTGTGCCAGAAGGCTGTACAAGGCTAGGTAAAGGGTATACCTTGGCATCAGACCACATGAAAATAGTCTGCAGTGTGGCTCTTTGGTGTAGTGTCTGGATTGGCACACACAGGTGGGTATTGTGTTCACCATACAGTCATCTGGGTACTATTGTTGATGGCTAGTGCTGTGCAATGGTTGCCATGTATGTGTTCTGTATTCCATAACATGGACGGTGTCTGGGATGTGCACACATCCCACATGCATGTTCTGTGATATGTGGAAGTGTACCTGGGGTGTCTGGGGCATGTTGTGTAGACAGATTGTTATCATCAGATGTGCCATTCCTGACCTCATGTGGTGAGAACTGGCAATGGACACCAGGTTGACCCTGCAACTACACTGACAGTATGATACAGGTATTCACTGGTGTCAGTGTCATCTGTCCATACAGGGCATATGTATAAGGCATAGCATGTCCTTTGTGGGTTACATTTGCTGGCTCTATAGTTGTTGCAGGCATCCAGTGGGGAACATAGCGAAGGAGCACTGTATGCAATGATTTGCCTATTGTAGGGATGGGACAGGGTGCCATGTCCTCTGTAGTCCACTGCAATCACACCATGGCTACTATCTGTGGGCAGTATGCAGGGAACTACCAACATACTGGTTGTTGCCTAGCCAAGTGTGTTTGTGTATGAGCCATGGGTAGAGAGTGTTCTCTGGGTAATACAAAGGTTGCCTATATTGTTCCCCAAGCTATGATGTCACATGTAAAGTTATGGATTGTCTACCCCAGCCTCTCTGCTGTTTAACATCTGTTATCCTTGTAAGGTGGACATTGTGACATATAATAGGCCCACCATATAAGAAATTTGCAAAACCCGCTCCACAATCAGTTCTGTTATTACACACTCACAGCTACCTCCACACAGGATATATATAACAAACACACCAACTCTCACAGTTGCAATGTCCAGGATTAGAAGTCCTACCTAACTAGTACATCACACTACAGCGTTAAGCAGTTATAGGATGTGCCATGAAGATTACTGGGCTACCCCTTTCCCAAATGTGCATTTCAAAGTGAATGACATCAGCAGGCTTGCCAAAGTAGGGCAATGGAAGTTGTAGTGACTGTGAATGGCCTCAAAAGCATTGATCCCTATACAAACAAACACACACACACAAAGGTTTACACTTGCCATGTCTGGTATTAGAACTTCTACCTAATTAATACATCACACTACAGTATTACACAGTTATAGCATGCACCATGGAGACTACTGGGCTAATCTTTCCCCAAAAGTGTATTTCAAAGTGAATGACATCAGCAGGCTTGCCAAGGTTGGGCAATGGAAAGTATAGGTCATATGTTCATAGGTTGGTACTAGGCTATCAGCCCTAGGGCCTATACATACCTAGCCATGACAATTATCTGGCTATGTTTTCCCACAATATTTACTTCCCTGGACCCCTGTCTAGCAGGGCAGCTGACATGATCCCCGGGGTCATTTTCCTATCTCCCATCGATTCGTCCAGATTCCTTTTGAACATGGTCAAAGAGGCACTCTGCTTGACATGTATGGGCAGTCTATTCCAGAGTATGGGGAGTCTCTGGGTCAGGAACACATTCCTCCAGCATGTATTGTTCATTTTGATGACAAGGTCTGGATCCCTGGAGCATGTGGCTGTGAGGGATTTGGATTTCTTTTAGTGTAGCATGTCCAACAGCTCTGGGTTTAACATGGCATTGTATGTTAAGCAGAGATCGCCTCAGAGTACATGATATGTGATAGAGTATAGCTGGATGATTTTCAGATGGTCAGCATAGGGCATCTGGTTTAGGCCTGTGATTCTTTTAGTGAGGTATGTCTGCAGCCTTTCTAGTTGTTGCAGATGTCTTGTGACATAAATACCTAACAGGCCATTGCAGTCTGTTCTGGGTCTACTGAGAGATGACTACACTGGGACAATGGCCTCCTTTTTTCTGGATGTAAAGCCCTTAGTGATGAGGTGTGCCACATAGGTGGATTTCCTGACTGTTGTGGCAATGTGGTTATCAAAGGTAAGACCACTGTCCACCTTGTCCCTAAGTCTCTTATCACACTTTAGGTGTTTAGTGTACTGACACCTATGTGGTACTTCACAGGTACATGTCCCTTCCAGAGGGGATAACTATACATTTCTTGGCATCGAACTTGAGGCCATGGCTCAGGCACCAGGCAGCTCTTTCTGTAAGACCCTCCTGTAGAATATCCACATCATGTGGGGATTCAAGATTGGCTCCCAGTGTGCAGTCATCTGTGATATTTGTTAGCCAGAGTCCCTTAGTGTTGGCCTGTACTTCAGAGCAGTAGATGCCAAACAAGAGCGGTCCCAGGACTGAACCCTGAGGTACTCCAACTGTCACTTGTCTGGGGCTGGAGTTGGTGTCACCTACTTTTACAGTGTGGGTTCTATCAGTACAGTAGTTGGCAGCCCATCAGGTGACGTAGGGATTAATGGCCAGCTTGGTACATTTATCTATGATTCCAGACTGGGGGATGATGTCAGAGGTCTTGGTGAGGTCCGGATAGGCTGTGTGAACCACCTTACCCTCGTCCACAGCTCTGGAGACTTCTTCAAAGATGTCAGTCAGATTCAGTAGACATGATCGGCCCTTCACAAACCCAACCTGGGTGGGGTCCAGTGTTTGCAGGTTGCCAATGTCTTAGTTTTAAGTTCCATGATAATACATTCCATGGTCTTGCAGATCAGGTACGTCATACTGCTGGGGCTGTAGTTCCCAGGATCCAAGGTGGATCCCCCTTGTGAACTGGGATAACTGTAGCTGTGTGCCACACAGTGGCCACAAAGCCTGAAGTGTGGCTATGATTAGACATGGCACATAGGTGAGGTGCCAGTTAATTTTGTAGTTCATGGAGTACACAGCCCAGTATGTTGACTGGTCCCATGGATGCTGTTGTCTTAGTTTTGGAGAGTATGTTTTTTACCTGTGTGTCTGTTATTACCAGAATTGGGCAATCATTCAGTTTTGATATGGGCTCTTTCAGGGGTGGAAGGGGGTGCAGCTGGCACTGAATCGATCTGCCAGGATATTGGCAATATCCTTGGGAGCAGTATATTTAATACCATCCTGTTGTAGCTCAGAGCAGATCTGAGCATTGCTATTTAGATTCCTGACATAGCTATGGAATGGCTTGCAGTTGTCCTTAGGCATCTTTGGCTATATTAGGTTCATAACTAGCTTTGGAGGATGTTATGAGGGATCTCAGCTTCTTACTGTGGCTGGTAAGAGAGTATTTTGCATTCTGAAAATTCCCTCATTTCTGCAACAATTTCTTTCTTTTGTTGTACAGTATGTTTATGGCAGGGGGCGACCACATTTGCTTCCTTTTCTTGGTGGGGACCGTCTTGGTTCTATATTGGATGGCACGGTTCAAGCAAGAGTAGATGTGCTTATACAGTGCCTTCATGTAGGATTCAGCAGTCATCCTTTCAGTTCCCATCTGCTTGGGTGTCATGATGTTAGTCACATCTGACATGTGTAGCATGAAGTTGGCTTTGGAGATGTGTATTATGGAGGTTTCCTTACTGGGGTGTGGTGGAGGGATGTGGATGTTAAGGGTGATTAGCTTATGGGCAGACCTGACCACTGATGGGGTGACCATAGGTGTGGAATATTGATTTCCCATCTTGGTAATGACCAGGCCTAGGATATTTGAGACCCAGGTGGGACTATGGGTTACTTGATCCAGGGCATTGGGAATTATGACTTCCAAGAACCATTGGGCAGAAGTGTTGGTACACAAGTAGTTTTCCCAGTTAATGGTAGGGTAGTGTAAGTCACCCAGTATTTAGGTGTTTGATTGTATCATAATATTTCCAAGTATGTTTCAAAAGGTGTAGTGGGAATATTGGGGCATGGTGGGGGATCAGTAGCAAGCTGTACAATTTGGATTGCAGTCTTACCTTATGTTAGTTGCACCTAGGGTATTTCAGATGCATTCTGTTGGACAAGTAGCCTGGTGGTGTGAATAACCTTGGTGAATATGGCCACTCCTCCACCTTTAGTGTTTTGGCCCTGGTTTGGTGGTCGACAGGTGTGGTGAGAGCTGTACCTGGTATTGCAGGGGTGCTCTCTGGAGCCTTGGATCAGGTCTCTGTTACTGCAGAGATATCAATGTTCTCCATTTTTAGGAGTGCCTAGTGACTGTGAATGGCCACAAAAACATGGATCCCTACACACTCACAGAGTTTCACAGTTGCCATGTCTGGGATTAGAACTCCTACCTAACTTGTACATCACACTACAGCATTATACACTTACAGCATGCACCACAGAGCTTATTGGGCTAAGTCTTCCCCAAAGGTATATTTCAAAGTGAATGACATCAGCAGCCCTGCCAAAGTAGGGCAATGGAAATTGTGAGTGTGAATGGTCTCAAAAGCATTGATCCCTACACAGACAAACACACAAAGTTCTACAGTTGCCATGTTTAGGAATAGAACTCCTACCCAACTAGTACATCACACCACAGCATTACACCATTATAGGATGCACCCTGGAGCTTACTGGGCTACGTTTTCCCCAAAGGTGTATTTCAAAGTGAATGACATCAGCAGCCCTGCCAAAGTAGGGCATTGGAAATTGTAGTGAGTGTGAATGGCCTCAAAAGCATTGATACCTACACAGACAAACACACAAAGTTCTACAGTTGCCATATTTGGGACTAGAACTCCTCTCTAACGAGTACATCACACTACAGCATTACAAACTTATAGGACATGCTACGGAGGTTACTGGGGTATTTATTTCCCAAAGTTGTATTTCAAAGTGAATATCAGCAGCCCTGCCAAAGTAGGGCATTGGAAATTGTAGTGAGTGTGAATGGCCTCAAAAGGCATTGACCCCTACACAGACACACACACACAAAGTTCTGCAGGTGCCATGTCTGGGAATAGAACTCCTCCCTAAGTAGTACATCACACTATTGTATTACGCAGTTATAGGACGTGCCATGGAGCTTCCTGGGCTACTCTTTCCCCAAAGGTGTATTTCAAAGTAAATGACATCAACAGCCTTGCCAAAGTAGGGCAATGGAAATTGTAGTGAGTATGAATGGCCTCAAAAGCATTGATCCCTACATAGACAAATACACACAATGTGCTACAGTTGCTGTGTTTGGGAATAGAACTCCTACCTAACTAGTACATTATACTACAGCCCTATGCAGTTGTAGAATGCACCATGGGGCTTACTGGCCTACTTCTTCCCAAAAGGTGTATTTCAAAGTGTATGACATCATCAGCCCTGCCAAAGAAGGGCATTGGAAATTGTAGTGAGTGTGAATGGCCTCAAAAGCATTGGTCCCTTACACAAACACACACACAGGTGCCATATCTGGGATTAGAACTCCTACCTAACTAGTATATCACTCTATAGCATTGCACAGTTATAGCATGTACCACGGTGTTTACAGGGCTAGTCCTTCCTCAAAGGTGTATTTCAATGTGAAGACATCAGCAGGCTTGCCAAAGTAGGGCAATGGGGAGTGCAGTGAGTGTGCATGGGCCATAAACCATTCATCTGGAAGCAGACACACAACACTCAGGCACACAGTTTTATATTTCACAGGTACGTGTATACAACTGCTAGATGAATACTGACTTGTACAGTCATGTTACACAGTTATCACAAGCACCACAGAAACTGTAGTGTTGAGGGATACCAGAGGCAAATGTCTACAGTGATTGACATTTGCACATCATGTGGTTTTAGCCAATTGGATGTGTGCTGGGTGGGACAGGCCTCATAACTGGAGTCTCTTTGTCACTGTCTGTCACTCTCTTCCACACGTCTATGTATGTGTAATTTTGGCATATTATAGTGTGTTGTCCTTGGATATATGTGTGTATTGCTGTCCAATGTGTGTGCAAAGCATGACTGGTGTGTAATGAGGAGTGTTTGCACAAACATCTGTGACTGTCAGATATGTATAGTCCACTGTTGTTGCCAGACATGGGCTTCATTTCTCTAAGTGTGGGAGCATGCCCAGTATGACCTTCTGTATTGAATGTGTGAATCCATTCCAGGTAGGTTGTACTCCAGTGCAGGTTTTTGTGCTCTACACCTACTGCTAGCAACCTGTGTCTGTGGGATATCTGTAGATCGGTTGACAAAAATGGGGTCAAAATGGGCAAATGATAGTGGGTTACTGTAGGTAACTGTGTCTGTGCTGCTTCTGCTACATGGTCTTGGTGTTAGCAGAGATATTCAGACATATGAACTGTTTTACACAGTAATGTTTTATGTCATCAAGTACTGTCAGGTATACATATTTGCTTCCAGTAATTTCCTGGGGAACACAAGGTGAATGCAGCTGTGTCAAGTATTGTGGTCTGCAGCTTATATATTCTTGCACAATCATGCCATTCTGGAGGGGAAGCTGCAGACACTTGCTGATGGGTCTGTGTAAATGATTCAGCATCTTGGTACAGTGGTGGCTGATGATCCCATGCTTGTACATCCATCGACGTGACAAGATGGCCATATCCTGCTGTGGCCATACCTCACAATCGTACAGATTCACACAGGTTACCCAGAGGCAGAGGTCATATTTCTGGACATTACCCCTTCACATTGTGGTTTACGAGCAGGTTTGTAGCCATCCATTCCTGTATTTGCAGTCAGGAATAGTATGTGCACACGACTGAGTTTCAGACTTCACACACTCCATACCATCCATGCTCCTACCCCCCATTATTCTAGCCTCTTCCAAACATTATGCAAACATTATCTGATAAGTTCCCTGTAGTTATCACCTCATACAAGCAGTAATTTGGTGTTGGTCCAGAGGTCATGCAGTAGGACATGGTGGACATGTTACTGGGATTTTATGACATGGCCTTGCATTTGGGTTCTGGGGACTGTGTTATATTGTTATTTGGGAGTCCATGACATAACATACATTGGCAGTACGAATGAGACACAGGCCTTTGACAGAGGACTGTAGGGCATTTGGTAGTGATGCAGGCCATTTGTAGCAGGCCGTTGCATTGTGTCATTCCTACAGTCCCAGACTGCAAGACACTTATATTCCCCTGGGGTGACAGGATAGGTGTGCAAGGTGTTAATGCCAATACATCCTGTCATTATTGATCCAGTGGTGTGGATGCTGGCAGGGTGCTCCTTACAGCTAGGGACACACCTGCATGGGACACCTCTTCTGCATGCTGCATTCTTTGGCTATTGCAATACAGAGGTGGGGGTCAAATTGTACTCATTCCCAACAGCAGGGATAAGGCATGTGAGGTACCTGTGGGTGATGGTGGGGTGAGCTGGGTGCATGTGTGCTATGGACACTACATGCATCTGACTCACAGATATACATGGGGCATTCCACTTATGCTGGCTTGTGCAGGGACATCAGCAGTTTCTCAATACTTCATATCTGTGACCTTTGTGGTCTGTCAGTGTTTGGCCAGACGACATTGGTATTCCATACTACAAACCCAACTAATGTGCTGCTAACCTGTATGTACAATTCCAAAGGTGTGTCCATTTGATAGTAACATATTATACACTGTCTGTCTGGGGTACTTCCAGTTGTGTACTGTTTGTATGTCTGGACCCACATTCATGCCATGTCCATCTTTCAGATGGTGACAGATATTACATCCAAACAGTTACTATGGCTTACTGCTGGAATGTGTTTTGCAGGGATGCATTGTGTTTAGCACTGCAGTTGTGAGAACTTGGCCCTGTCATCGGCAGTACTGGCCAATACCCACCAGGACAAACCTCACCATGCTTACATGCTGACCACTCTCACACAATATACAACACACACCAACCTAACACACGCAGTCCTGCATATTGTACACATGCTAAAATCTATCCTGCTACTTTGGCCAGCTCAAGTAATCTGTGCTACACTATTATACCTACACATACATGTTACTATATTTCTACATAGGATTGTGGGGGGGGGGCACACCTGACAGTTGTACACATTTGCTATGACTGTACTGGTATTTCAGGTATTCCATTTTATTCAGTATTCTGACCTATCATGCAGACTAGAGGCATATCAGTGTACTACAGTTCTTAGGTTGGATTGACCTACATTTTAGTTTCAGACTTCTTACACTTCAGAACTAACATCACACTGCCTGACCTGTTGTAGTGTGTCTGTGTAGGTCTGAATGGGGGATGTTCTCCATAGCCATCAATCAGGTGCCTTAGCACAGCCTTTGTTTGTGTTTGTCTATGCCTGTCCTGCTGGCTGAGACTGTTGTTGGGTATGTGAGCCTCCCTGACTGGGCATTTGTGTGTCCTATGGACACACATTTGGCCCACCACATTTCCTGCAGTGAGTTTTTTCACCTTGCCTAGTACTGGCTACTATGGTGACACCAGTATTTATTACAGATTTCATGCTGCCACTATAGGTGTATACTATATGCTGGCATCCCATTCAGCCACCCGATTCCCTTGCATGCTCACATCCATACCATAGATACAAGTAACAAAACATACTAATCCATTTGGCAATTAATAGGGAGAGTGAATTACCTTGTGGCTGTGCCAGTACTGAGGATAGTGCTGGAGGGCTAACTATGTTGGATGCACATAGTACACTCCCTATACATGGTTAAGCACAGATAGTGTCATGTTTGGCATCCCTTTTACTGTTTGTGTGAGTCAGAGAGAGGTGTCATTCCCTGGGTTCCTACTGTGTCAGTGTCTGTGCTATGCGTTTCCTCTTTGCCAAGGCCTAGGCATACTGGGCAAGCCTCCTTCTGCCTACAGGGGCAGGCTCAGGTTGTTCCTCCTCCGAGTCACTCTGTGCCTTTGCTGGCCTTGGCAATGGTGGGGGACAGTGTGGCCCTGCCCCGTGCTGTTCCTGCTGCAGCTGTTTCCACAGGATCATATTGTGTAGCATGGCACATACGATGACAATTTGGGTACATGTAGCTGGTGAGTACTGCAAGGCTCCACCGGATATGTCCAGGCACCGGAACTGTGACTTGAGCATCCCAAACACAGGGTCTATTAATAATTCCGGTCTGTGCCTGTGCCTCATTATGGAGTTCTTGTTCAAGTGTGTGTGTGTTTCTGATGGGTGTCATCAGCCACAGCTCCAGTGCGTAACCAGCATCCCGCATTAGGTGGCCATAAGGGATGTTCCCATTGGCAAATCTCTGGTACAGCTATGTTAAATGCCGGATGTGGGAGTCATGATACCTTCCAGGGCAGCCAGTACACACATTCATTATAGTGCCTTGGGCATTACACATGACCTGGTAGTTGATGGAGGGGAAGCTCTTGCGGTTGATGTAGACTCTACCCTGCTCACCAGGTGGTGCTTTGATGTGTATGTGCATGCAGTCTATAGCACCCACTACCTCAAGGTATTCTGCTATTTGGTGGAAGAGATGCATATTGCTGGTCAACGCCTCACGGCTAATGTGGAAATATACGTGCTCACTGGCATGTGCTGACATGGCATCCAGGAACTGGTGGAGTACCTGGATGCTGATGCCTGTGAGATCCCCACGATATCCCCAGTTGGCCTTTGGAAGGTACCTGTGGCTATTATTCTTAGGCCTACACATACCTTGGTATCCACTGGGATAGGTTCCCCTTTGTTGGTTGTGTGTGTGAGGCATGGCCGGCACAGCTGAACAATTTGCTGTAGAATGTCCCTATCCACCATATAGCACTCCACTATCTCCAGCTCATGTAGCCCCTGGTAGGTTACCCTGGGTCTGTACACTCTTTTCCTTCTCTTCACTGTGGGTTTGTTGTCAGCATTCTCACCCTCACCACCCTCAGCCTCTTCCACGTGTTGATTTATGAGAGCTAATGCAGCCCTTATCATTTTATTGCTTTTGTTTGGTAAAATTTCCCTGCTTGTGTACACTGGTGGTGTAGTGTTTGTGGGAAAAAACAGAGGGAAAAGTGTTTGCATAGTTTATAGTAGTGCGCTGAGCTGGGCTGGGCTGCCACCTGTGTAATTGGTTGATTCTGATGCATTTCACCTGCCAGCTATGCTAGTTCTCCTTGATTACCTTCCTACTGCTATTTTCCCTTCCCATTGCCTTCCTGTTTAAGCCCAGGGACACGCCACACAAACAAGGTGCTCAGATGTGCATGGAACTGCTATTTCCTGGTTTACTTTTTTTCCCTTTAAAACACAGCGCGCACACCCGCTTAGGCAATGTAAAGAGTGCTTGGCAGTTTCAGACACACCCCCTTTCTTAGCTCTTCTAAGCTAAGGGCAATCCCGAGCCATAGGGCTCCAATAAGCTTACAGTATGCCTGACATGCCCCTCTATGATGTCAGCTAGCTCTTAGGCTTGTACCATTGTCTTCCTGCACCTACACGGTTGGGTGCAGGCTAGCCATGAGGGGGAATCTGGGATTCAGTATCATTCCCCTCATTTGCATAGGATTGCTTGCTAATGCCGAGTTACAAGTCTGACACTGAGCCTTCCCCCTTAGCAACCACTATTCACTGACCATGTTGTATTCTGCCTGCCATTGAGTATAATGGCAAATTTGTGATTTTGGATAGAATGTTTTTTCTAGCTTTTTTCATTATTTTTGGGCCGATCCCATTTGCATGCCACTGCCCTACGCTTAAACTGCTGAAATCGGCCCAAAAAAATAAAAGTTATTTTTTTTTTATTTTTGCAACTGTTTTCCATGCCAATGGCCATATATTTGGCCATTGCCATACTTTACACGTTATATACACCCTTTATTTGGAGCAGTCATGGCTCCTTTTTGTAATTTGCAGAAATGTACTCGGTTACTAACCAAGTACATTTCTGCAGATTACACTAGTCCTGCACAGCCGGCTGCCAGCTTCCTGGATCGCAAATTCACCTCATTTGCACGGTTTTCACCTGCAAATGGGGTAAGTTGCATAAAGGTGCTGGTTCTGTGCAGGAATAGTGCAGGGGCACTCGTGCATGTCCCGGGAGCTTGTTCCTGGATCTCTCGGCGGACATATTGCCTCCAGCAGCTCCTGCACTATTCCTGCAGGCCATGCAGAGCTTGCTGAATCCCAGGGAATGTTAAACACATTTTATCAAAACTTGCACCAGCATTTTAAGATAATAATTGTATTTGCGTATACAAATTTCTTGCAAATGTTGTTTTGTAACAAGTCTATAATTCAGGGCCACAGTAATTACAAATCTTTAAGATGGCGTAGGGGCAATCTAAAACATCTACATTACAGTGATCCAATAATTATATTACCAGACCCCTCCCTGGAAAGTCATATGATCTATTTTCTATAGCCATGGGGGAGATGTTTATCTGTATATCACAAGCACCTACCCTCACTCATCCAGTAAGCTGTATAGTTATGTATCTGATGGCTCACAGATTTCTAGTTCCTAGTGATTGCTTTTTTTTTCTTTCATTTTAACTTCATCACTAATACTGACTTATCCTTCTGCAGGAGCTTCTGCCTAAACAAAGGGAATGGATGTGTGATCTATGCTTCTAAAGTGAACTCACAGGCTCCTCACTCTGTTCAGTCCTTCTGAAGTGAACTCATATGCTCTTCAGTCTGAGTCCTGTCATTCTGAAGTGAACTCATAGGCTCCTCAGTCTGTGCCCTGTTCTTCTGAAGTGAACTCACAAACTTCTCAGTCTGTGTCCTGTCCTTCTGAAGTGAACTCACAGGCTCCTCAGTCTGTGCCCTTTCCTTCTGAAGTGAACTCATATGCTCCTCAGTCTGTACCCTGTCCTGAAGAGAATTCACGGGCTCCTCAGTCTGTGCCATGTCCTTCTGAAGTGAACTCACAAGCTGCTCAGTCTATGCCCTGTCCTTCTGAAGTGAACTCACAAACTTCTCAGTGTATCCTGTCCTTCTGAAGTGAACTCACAGGCTCCTCACTCTGTGCCCTGTGCTTCTGAAGTGAACTCACAAGCTCCACAGTCTGTGTCCTGTCCTTCTGAAGTGAACTCACAAGCTGCTCAGTCTGTGCCATGTCCTTCTGAAGTGCTCACAAACGTCAGTCTGTGCACTGTCCTTCTGAAGTGAACTCACAAACTTCTCAGTCTGTGTCCTGTTCTTCTGAAGTGAACTCGCAGGCTCCTCACTTTGTGCCCTGTGCTTCTGAAGTGAACTCACAAGCTCCACAGTCTGTCCCCTGTGCTTCTGAAGAGAACTTACAAACTTCTCAGTCTGTGTCCTGTCCTTTTGAATTGAACTCACAAACTTCTCAGTCTGTGCCCTGTCCTTCTGAAGTGAGCCTGCAGGCTCCTCACTCTGTGCCCTGTCCTTCTGAAGTGAACTCACTGGCTCCTCACTCTGTGCCTTGTGCTTCTGAAGTGAACTCACAAAATCCTCATACTTCCACTCCCCCTCTGCAGGAGTGTGCATAGCCTCCTACCAACTCTGCTGCTGCTTTACTGCCTCAGCTGCCTCCACTGGATCCAGAAATGCCTTAACTCCAGTTGCAAAAAAATAAATAAATAAATAATCAAAAAGTCTGTTATATCTATAAGTGAACCTCTTATCCTCTATACAACTGTATGGCTGGTACAAAGTGACCCTTTCCTCCTAATCTCCAGGATATGGTCTTAATCCACCAATGCCATGCAGTCATCCCACATAGACCTCTTTCCTGCCTTCCAAAGTAATGACAAGATTTGCTCTTGTACTTTTTAGGTAATGACTCTGACTATAATTTGCCTGGGTCTCATAAGACTAGCCAATATTCCTTAGACATAAATTCTGATAAGATCTTTTTAGAGCAATTACAGTTTCTGAAAACTGACAACTGGAACAGCAAGAACCTTACAAAGGCCACTGGGTCTTTGCCTTCTTTCTTTACTGGAATCCCCACAAGATGAATATTTTTTGTCTTCATTCTCTGTCCTCAAAATCATACTTGCATTTCGAACTGTTCCATGTACTCTTACCACTTGAATGTAAATGTACAGAACTGCTTTGCATCTCTCTGCAGATCTGAGAGTGAGCCAAAATGAGTCATCAGTTTGCTCATTATGTTTACCTTCTTTTCTTTCCATTATACATAGTCTTCCAATGTGGATCCAGTCGTTTCCAGTTTATTTAACATCTGTAACAACAGTGAGTGGGACAGTGAAGGTTGAGTAGTCTCTGCACCCCTCTACTCCCCCGTTCCTTAATGCAAGGCTTTATTTGATATTATGTGGTGTGGAATGTCACACCTCTAGCAGCCTACAGCTTGCATTCATTATAGAATTATTTTCTAAAAATAAACTTAAATGTAAATGTTTTATGAACAGTGAAAGCTATTAAAGCTGCCCAAATAGCAATGTTATTAGTAAGAAATATTCTTTACAGTGATAATAGTCAGTGCATTCATAGTCTTTCCATAGTCGGTTCATTCATAATTTTTCCATAAATACTATATTATAATGCACACAAACCCCACATTATATTTTTTGCTAAACTTTCACAAACAAATTCTAATATCATGGAAACAGTACAACCTAGACATACGTATATTGTCAGAATATTTTTGCTAGCCAAATATAAGCTTCACATGACAACAAGAAATTCCTCTGTGAATACGTTTACTGAGATATTTACAGAAATATAAAACATGCTTAATTGTATAATTAGCAACAGAAATAGCTCTGACTATATCTTAAGATGTGCAACTTACAGTGCAAATATCATAGATAGTTTTACTTAACAACATGTAAATTTCACCGGATGCCATGCAATAATTTGTAAGTCATTTGTTTTTTTAAGTATTAAGTACATAGGGAAATATTGCCTCGGATTCTGCAAGCCCAGCACGGCATGCAGGACTAGTGCAGGAGCTCCAGCAGGCAATATGTCTGCCATGCGATCCAGGAATAACCTGTAGGGACGTGCACAAGCGCTCCTGTGCTAGTCCTGCACAGATTCAGCCCCTGTATGCAAATTACCCCATTTGCAGGAGAAATCCATTCAAATGAGGTGAATTTGTGATCCAGGAAGCTGAAAACCGGCCCTGCAGGACTAGTGTAATCTGTAGAAATGTAGTCCGCCAGTAACTACATTTCTGAAAATTAAAAAACTGAGCCATGACAGTCCAAATAAAGGGGGGGATATCATGTAGAAAGCATGCCAATGGTCAACTATAAGGTCATTGGCATGGAAAACATTTGCAAAAATAAAAAAAATCAACTTTCATTTTGTTTTAGCTGATCTCGACTGTTTAAGCGTAGGGCAGCAGCGAGCAAACGGGATCGGGTGGAAAATAAGAAAAAAAACATAAAATAAGCATTCTAACCAAAATCACTATTTTGCCATTATACTCAATGGCAGGAAGAAGATAACATGGCCAGTGAATAGTGGTTGCTAAGGGGGGAGGCTCAGTGTGGGACATGTAACTATGCATCAGCAGGCAATCCTATGTAAATGAGGGGAATGATACTGAATCCCAGATTTCCCCTGCATGCTACTCAGCACCCAACAGTGTAAGAGCAGGAATAGCCTGGTCGAGCCTAGGAGTTAGCTGACATCATAGGGGGTGTGTGTCAGGCATACTGTAAGCGGATTGGAGCCCTGTGGCTCGGGTTTGCTCTTAGATTAGCAGAGATAAGCAAGGGGGTGTGTCTGAGGCTGCCTAGCACTCTTTACATTGCCTAAGTGGGTGTGCACACCACTCACCGGGTTTTAAAGAAAAAAAAAAAGTAAACCATGAAATAGTATCTCTGTGCACATTTGAGCACTGTGTTTCTGCGGCGCACCCCTGGACTTAAACAGGAAGGCAATGGGAAAGGAAAACAGTAGTAGGACGGTAATCTAGGAGAACAAGCATAGCTGGCAGGTGAAATATATCAGAATCAGGCAATTACACAGGCAGCAGACCAGCCCAGCCCAGAACATTACTATAAACTATGCAAACACCTTTTCCTCTGGTTTTTCCCATACTCTACACCACTGGTGTATACAAGCAGGGAACTTTTAACAAACAAAACAACAAAATGATAGGGGCTGCAGTGGCTATCATACAACAACATGTGGAAGAGGCTGAGGGTGGTGAGGATGTGAATGCTGTTGACCAACCCACAGTGAGGAGATGGAGAAGAGTGTACAGACCCAGGGTAACCTACCAGGGGCTACATGAGCTGGAGATAGTGGAGCACTACAGGGTGGACAGGGACCTCCTACAGCAAATTATTGAGTTGTGCCAGCTACACCTGACACACAGAACTAACAGAGGGGAACCCATCCCAGTGGATACCAAGGTAAGTGTAGGCCTAAGAATACTAGTTACAGGTAACTTCCAAAGGCCAACTGGGGGTATGATGGGGATCTCACAGGCATCAGCATCCAGGGTACTCCACCAGTTCCTGGATGCTATGTCAGCACATGCCAGTGAACACATATATTTCCCCAACACCCGTGAGACACTGGCCAGCAATATGCATCTTTTCCACCAAATAGCAGAATACCCTGAGGTAGTGGGTGCTATAGACTGCACACACATATGCATCAAAGCACCACCTGGTGAGCAGGGTAGGGTGTACATCAACCATAAGGGCTTCCCCTCCATCAACTGCCAGGTCGTGTGCAATGCCCAGGGCATAATAATGAATGTGTGTGCTGGCTGCTGTGGAAGCTATCAAGATTCCCACATCTGGCATCTGATGCAGCTGTACCAGAGATTTGACAATGGGGACATCCCTTACAGTCACCTAGTGGGGGATGCTGGTTACGCACTGGAGCCGAGGCTGATGATACTCATCAGAAATGCACACACACTCAAACAAGAACTCCATAATGTGGCACACGCACAGACCAGAATTATAATACAACATGTGTTTGGGATGCTCAAGTAACAGTTCTGGTGCCTGGACACATCCGGTGGAGCCTTGCAGTACTCACCAGCTACATGTACCCAGATTGTCATCGTATGTGCCATGCTACACAATATGATCCTGCAGAAACAGCTGCAGCAGGAACAGCATGGGGTAGGGCCACACAGCCCCCCACCATTGCCAAGGCCTGCACAGGCACAGAGTGACTCGGAGAAGGAATAACCTGAGCATGCCCCAGTTGCAGAAGGAGGCGTGCCCGGTATGCCCTGGCCTTGGCAAACAGGCAACACATAGCACATATACTGACACAGGAGGGACCCAGAGAATGACACCTCTCTCTGACTTGCACATACAGTAAAAGGGATGCCAAACATGACACTACCTGTGCTCAACCATGTGTAGGGAGTATACTATGTGCATCTGACATAGGCAGCCCTTCAGCACCACCCTCAATACTGGCACACCCACAAGGTAAGTCACTCATCCTACCAATTGCCGAATGTAGTAGCATGTGTTGTTACCTGTATCTATGGTAGGGATGTGAGCATGCAAGGGAATCGGGTAGCTGAATGTAATGCCAGCAGATAGTAGACACCTATAGTGGCAGCATGAGATCTGTAACAAATATGGGAGTCACCATAGTAGCCAGTACTACACATGGTAACAAAACACACTGCAGGAAATGTGCTGGGCCACATGTGTGTCCATATAACACACACATGTCAGTCAGGGAGGTTCACATACTCAACAACAGTCACAGCCAGCAGGACAAGTGTAGACAAACACAAACAAAGGCTGTACTAAGGCCACTGAATGATGCATATGGGTAACCCCCCCCCCAGGCCTACACAGACAGACTACATCAGGTCAGGCAGTGAGATGTTAGTTCTGAAGGGTAGGAAGTCAGAAACTAATATGTAGGTCAATGAAACGTAGGACCTGTAGTACACTGACATGCCTCTAGTCAGCATAATAGGTTAGAAAACATAATGAAATGGAGTACCTGACATACCAGTACAGTCATAGCAAATGTGTACAAGTATCAGCTGTGTCCCCCCAATCCTGTGTAGCAATGTAGAAATAGTCAAGTGTGCCCCCCATATCCTATGTAGACAGTAGTAACAGTCAAGTGTGCCCCCCATCCATTGTAGACATATAGTAACAGTCAGGTGTGCCCCCCAATCCCATGTAGACATGTAGTAACAGTCTGGTGTGCCCCCCAACACTATTTAGACATGTAGTAACAGTCAGATGTGCCCCCCATCCTATGTAGACATATAGTAACAGTCAGGTGTGCCCCCCAATCCCATGTAGACATGTAGTAACAGTCTGGTGTGCCCCCTCAACACTACTTAGACATGTAGTAACAGTCTGGTGTGCCCCCCCAATCCAATGTAGAAATGTAGCAACAGTCAGGTGTGCCCCCCAATCCTGTGTAGCAATGAAGAAACAGTCAGGTGTGCCCCCCATATCCTATGTAGACATGTAGTAACAGTCAGGTGTGCCCTCCCCCAATCCTATGTAGAAATGTAGTAACTTGTATGTGTATGTATAATACCAGTGGAGCACAGATGCCCAGAGGTGGCCAAGGTAGCAGTTTAGATTGTAGCATCTGCATAATATGCAGGTATGTGTGTGTGTTAGGTTGGTGTGTGTTTCATATTGTGTGAGAGTGGTCAGTATGTATGCATGTTGAGGTATGACCTGGTGGCCATTGCCCACAACTGCTGATGACAGGGCCAAGTCCTCACAGCTGCAGTGCCAAAGGCAATTCCCACCAGTATAACACATGCTAGCAGTAAGCCATTGTAAATGTATGGTGGTAATATGTGTCACCATCTGAAAGATTGACATGGCATGGCTGTCGGGCTAGATATACAAGCAGTACACAGGGGAAAGTACTCCAGACAGACAATATATAATGTGTAACTGTGAAATGGACACCCCCTTGGAATTGTACATACAGGTATGCATCACATTATCTGGGCCTGTAGTAGGGGATATGGGTGTCATCTGCCCGAACATTTGCAGATCACAAAGGTGGTAGGACTGATGTATTGGGACTCAGCTGATGTACCTGCACATGCCAGCATAACTGGAATGCCCCATGCATATCTGTGCATCAGATGCAAGTAGTGTCCACAGCACACATGCACCCAGCTCACCCAAACACCACCCACGGGTACCTCTTTAGTCGTATCCCTGCTGTGGGGAATGGGTACAATATGACCCCACCTGTATACGGCAATAGCAAAAGAATTCAGCATGCAGTGCAGGTGTCCCATGCAGGTGTCCCTAGCCATAGGTAGCACCCTGCCAGCATCCACACCACCTGATCAAGACTGATAGAAAGTATTGGCATGAACACCTAGCACACCTACCCTGTCATCCCAGGGGAATATACTGTATGGCAGTCTGAGACTGACAGAATGCAATGGCCTGCCACAGCTGGCCCGCATCAACACCAAATGGCCTACAGGCCTCTGCCAAAGACCTGTGTCTCACACGTACTGCCAATGTATGTTATGTCATGGACACCCAAATAACAACATAACACACTCCACATAAGCCATATGCAAGGCCATGTGGACAAACCACAGTAACATGTCCACCATGTCCCACTGCATGAACTGTGGACCAACACCAAAACACAGCTGTGATGAGGTGATAACCTTAGGAAAAGTATCAGAGAATGTATGCATAATGTATGGAAGAGGATAGAATAATAGGGGGGGTGGGAGCATGGGCAGCATGGAATGTGCAAGGTCCAAGACACAGCTGTGTGCACACACTATCCCTGGCTGCAAACACATAAATGGGTGGCTATATACCTGCCCATACACCACAATAGGAGTAATGTCCTGACTCATGGCCCCTTCCTCTGGGTAACCTGTGTGGATCTGTACAGCTGTGAGGTATTGCCACAGTAAGATAAGGCCATACTGTCATGTCGATGGATGTACAAGTATGGGTTCCTCTGCCAGCACTGTACCAAGGTGCTGAACCAGATACACAGACCCAGCAGCAAGTGTCTGCAGCTCCCCTTCCAGAATGGCATAACTTACCATGAATATGTAGGTATCTGCCCACAATACCAGACACAGCTGCAGTAACCCTTGTCCCCCAGGACCTCACTGTGAGCAAGAATGTCCACCTGACAGTACATGAGGACATAAAACATCACAGTGTATAACAGTACACATGTCTGAGTATCTCTGCTAACAGCAGTACGATGTAGCAGAAGCAGCACAGACACAATCACCTACAGTACACACTATCCCCTGAACAGTTTGTCCCCATATTCCCAAATGATCTATGGACACCCTGCAAAAACAGTTTGCTACCTGTAGGTGTACAACACAAAGGTCTGCACTGGAGTACAAACTACCAGGAATGGATCCACACATTCAATACAGAAGGGCATACTGAGCATGATCACACACTTAGAGAAATGAAGGCAATGTCAGACAACAACATACTGAAAGGTCATACTGGGCATGCTCACACGCTTAAACAGATGAAGCCCATGTCTGCATACAACAGTGGAACATACATATCTGACAGTTGCAGATGTTAGTGCATACACTCCTCAGTATGCACCAGTCACGCTTTGCACACACAGTGGATAGGAATACAGACATATATCCAAGGACAGCACACTATAACAAGCCAAATGTAGACATACATATATGTGTGGAAGAGAGTGACTGTGACAAAGAGCCATCCATCATGAGGCCTGTCCCACCCAGCACACAGCCAAATGGCTGCAACCACATGATGTGTAAATGTCACTCACTATAGACATTAGCCACCAGTATCTATCAGCATTACAGACTATGTGGTGCAAGTGCTAGCTGTGCAACATGACTGTACAAGGCAGTAGTCATCTAGCAGCTGTATACACATACCTGTGGAATATAAACCTGCATGTGATGTGTCAACCTCTAGATGAATGGGTTATGGCCCATGCACACACACTGCCCTACCCATAGCCCTACTATGACAAGCCTGCTGAGGTCATCCACTTTGAAATACACCTTTTGGAAGGAAGTACCCCAGTAATCGCTGTGGTGTGTCCTAAAACTATGTAATGCTGTAGTGTGATAAACTAGTTAGGTAGGAGTTCTAATCCCAGACATGGCAACTGTGTGTGTGTATGTGTCCTGTCTATGTAGGGAGCGATGCTTTTTAGGCAAGTCACTTTCACTACAATTCAAATACCCTACTTTGGCAAGGCTGCTGATGACATTCACTGTGAAATACACCTTCGGGAAAATTGTAGCCCAATAATCTCTGTGGCGCGTCATATAACTGTGTACTGCTGTTGTATGATAAACTCGTTAGGTAATCCCAGACATGACAACGGCGTGTGTGTGTCTGTGTAGGGAGCAATGCTTTTTAGGCTATTTATTTTATTTATTTATTTTATTTGCAGTTTGTTTGCCAGGAAAGTCCATTGGGCCACAATGGCCTGTTTTCAATGGAGTCCTGGGGAGAAAAGCTCCAGAAGGTTGATTACATAATACAAAGTAGGAATACATTTGAAGTACACATTAAAAAAACACATTCATCGCACAATGAAAACGTAATTATGTATTAATACAGTAACTAAGAAAAAATATGTCAGAGGAAAAAATAGGTATTTACAATGAGATTCATCAGAGATTGTCATATTTAACAAACATCTGGATTAATAGTGGGTAGTATTTGTTATAAAGAGTAACAAAAAATGCCAGTTTAACTTGCTTTAGTATTTCTAGTGTTAAAGAAGTAAGATAGGTATTATTGGGTCTACAGAAGGGTTAGAAGATTAGGAGGAAAGTGCAGTAGTCAATAGGTAGGTTGGGAGCATGAGCATATCCATTGTGAGGTTAGATATGAGTGAAGTGAAGTTTTGAACAAGGAGAGACTGTAGTGCAGATGAAGGCTGGAAGAGAGTTCCAGAGGTGTGCTAGTCAGAAGGACATCAGTTGATTTCCAGCTGGGAATAAGGGTCTGTGCAATTTGATTAAGTTGTGAGAATTTGATCTTAAGAGTCTGTCAGGTTTATGCATTTCAAAGGTATTTGCTAGGGAGGGACAGAGAGATGGGATGTGGATCAGTTTATGAGCTTGGATAAGTTGGGTGTGACTGAGGAAATTGGGTAGCTCAAGCCAGCCTAGTTGATGAAGGGAAAGGCAGTGGTGAGAGGAGGCTCTGTGACCTGTGGCAAATTTGATTATTTTATTGTAGCAATATGAGAGTTTTGCTTTAAGGGAGGATTGCAGGTTGGAATGGATAGTTGCACCATAAAGTAGAGTTGGGATATGGTAAGTATTAGCTAGTGTGACTCTAGTAGAGGGAGAGATGAAGTGACTATGCTGGTAGAGCATACCTAGCTTTTTATGGGTTTTGTTAATATTGGCTTGAAGATGCTTATCAAATTTCATTTGGTCATCTATCACTATTCCTAACAATTTTGTGTCGGAAACTATTTCTAAGGAAGTATTGTTTTTGCTGGTTATTGTAAATGTATTTTTATCTAAGAGAGAGTTTTTAGAGGGGTAGAATAGCATAAATTTGTTTTTTTTGTAGCATTCAGGGCCAGATGGTTATCAAGCATCCACTGTTTAGTAGAGGAGAAAGCTGCTTGTGTAAGATGGTTAAGAGTGGTGATAGAGGGGGAGGAACAGATTATAGTAGAATCATCAGCATAGTGAATGAGTGTGGAGTCTGGGATGGCATGGTGAAAATCATTTATGAAAATATTAAATAATAGGGGACGTAGAGTCAAGCCCTGGGGAACACCTGTGGATGTATTGAGGAATGGAGAGGAAGCCTTGCTCCATTTGACTGCTTGCTGCCTATAGTTGAGATAGCTTGAGAACCACCGGGTAGTGGAAGAGGACAAGTTTAGTTTAGCGAGTTTGGTAAGGAGCAGATTGTGGGAAATGGTGTCAAATGCCTTAGAGAGGTCTAGGAGGAGAGTGGATATGAAGTGGCCAGAATCACGGGCTTTATTTACTGACTCAAGGAAGGAGAGGAGGGCAGTAGACAGGGCAGGCTACTCATGCTCACTACAATTCAAATGCCCTATTTTGGCAAGGCTACTGATGCCATTCACTGTGAAATACACCTTTGGGAAAGTGCATCCCAGTAATCTCCATGGTGCGTCCTATAACTGCATACTGCTGTAGTGTGATAAATTAGTTAGGTAGGGGTTCTCATCCCAGACATGGCAACTGTGTGTCTCTGTGTAGAGAGCAATGCTTTTTTGACTAGTCATACTCACTACAATTCAAATGTCCTACTTTGGCAAGGCTAGTGACCTCATTCACTGTGAAATACACTTTTGGGAAAGGTGCAGCCCAGTAATCTCTATGGCGCATCCAATAACTGTGTACTGCTATAGTGTGATAAACGAGTTAGGTAGAAGTTCTAATCCCAGACATGGCAACTGTGTGTCTCCGTCTGTGTAGGGAGCAATGCTTTTTAGGCTAGTCACACTCACTACAATTCAAATGCCCTGCTTTTCCAAGGCTGTTGATGTCATTCACTGTGAAATACACCTTTGGGAAACATGTAGCCCTGTAACCTCTGTGGTGCGTCCTATAAGTGCGTACTTCTGTAGTATGATAAACTAGTTAGACAGGAGTTAAAATCCCAGCCATGGCAGCTGTGTGTGTGTGTGTGTGTGTGTGTGTGTGTGTGTGTGTGTGTGTGTAGGGAGCAATGTTATTTGGGCTAGTCACACTAACCACAATTCAAATGCCCTACTTTGGCAAGGCTGCTGATGTCATTCACTGTGAAATACACCTTTGAGAAAAATGTAGCCCAGTAATCTCCATGGCACGTCCTATAACTGCGTACTATTGTAGTATGCTAAACTAGTTAGGTAGGAGTTCTAATCCCAAACATGGCAAGTGTGTCTTTGTGTAGGGAGCAATGCTTTTTAGGCTATCCACGCTCACTGCAATTCAAATGTCATACTTTGGCAAGGCTACTGATGTCATTCACTGTGAAATACACCTTTAGGAACAGTATAGCCCACCACTCCCCGTGGTGTGTCCTGTAACTGCATAATGATGTAGTGTGATACACTAGTTAGGAGTTCTAATCCCAAACATGGCAACTGTGTGTGTGTGTGTGTGTGTGTGTGTGTGTGTGTGTGTGTGTGTGTGTGTGTGTGTGTGTGTGTGTGTGTGTGTGTGTGTCCCTGTCTGTGTAGGTAGCAATGCTTTTTAGGCTAGTCACACTCACTATAATTCAAATGCCCTACTTTGACAAGGCTGCTGATGTCATTCACTGTGAAAAACACCTTTGGGAAAGATGTTCATAGGTTCATAGGTTGGTACTAGGCTATCAGCCCTAGGGCCTATACAAGCCTAGCCATAACAATTCCCTGGATATTTCTTCCCACAATATTTACTTCCCTGGACCCTTGTCTAGCAGGATGACTGACATGATCCCCGGGGTGAATTTCCTATCTCCCATCCAATCATCAAGGTTCCTTTTGAAGAGGGCCAAGGAGGCACTCTGCTTGACATGTATGGGCAGTCTATTCCAGAGTATAGGGAGTCTCTGGATCAGGAACCTATCCCCCCAGCATGTTTTGTTCATTGTGATGACAAGGTTTAGATCCCTGGAGCATGTGGCTCTGAGGGATTGGAATTTCTTTAAGTGGAGCATGTCCAACAGCTCAGGGTTTGACATGGCCTTGTATGTTAAGCAGAGATCACCTCTGAGTAGACGATATGCCACAGAGTATAGCTGGAGTTTTTTTAGACAGTCAGCATATGGCATCTGCTTTAGGCCTGTGATTCTTTTAGTGAGGTATTTCTGCAGCCTTTCCAGCTGTTGCAGATGTCTTGTGAAGTACATACCAAATGGGGCATTATACTCTATAATGGGTCTAATGAGGGATGAGTACAGTGGGACAATGACCTCCTTTTTTTCTGGATGAAAAGCCCTTAGTGATGAGGTATGCCACATAGAAGGATTTCCTGACTGTTGTGGAAATATGGTTATCAAAGGTGAGACTACTGTCCACCTGTGTCCCTAAGTCTCTCATCACACTTTTGATGTTTAGTGTAATGCCACCTATGTGGTAATTCATGGGTACATGTTGTTTTCCAAAGGAGATAACTACACATTTCTTGGCATTAAGCTTGAGCCCATTGCTCTGGCACCAGGCACCTGTTTCTGTAAGGCCCTTTTGTAGAATATCCACATCATTTGGGGATTCAATAACGGCTCCCAGTTTGCAGTCATCTGCGAACTTTGTTAGCCAGAGTCCCTTAGTGTAGGCCTGTACTTCAGTGAAGTAGATGCCAAACAAGAGTGGTCCCAGGACTGAACCCTGAGATATTCCACTTGTCACTTGTCTGGAGCTGGATTTGGAGTTGGCTACTTTTACAGTCTGGGTTCTGTCAGTAAGCCATTTGGCAACCCATCAAGTGACATAGGGATTTATGCCCAGCTTAGTAAGTTTATCTATGATTCCAGAGTGGGGGGTGGAGTCAAAGGCCTTGGCGAGGTCCATATAGGCTGTGTGGACAGCCTTACCCTCGTCCACAGCTCTGGAGACTGATTTGAAGAAGTCAATCAGGTTCAGGAGACAAGATCGGCCCTTCACAAACCCAAACTGGGTGGGGTCCAGTGTTTGAAGGTTGCCAATGTCTTTGTTTATAAGTTCCATGATAATGCGTTCCATGCCCTTGCAGATCAGGCTCATCAGACTGATGGGATGGTAGTTCCTGGGATCCAAGGTGGATCCCCTCTTGTGGAGTGGGATAACTGTAGCTGTGCACCACTCAGTGGGCACGAAGCCTGAGGTGAGACTATGATTAAATATGATACTTAGGTGAGGTGCTAGTTCATTTTGTAGTTCATGTAGTACACAGCCCGGGATGTCATCTGGTCTCATGGATGCTGTATTTTTAGCTTTGGAGAGTGTGGTTTCTACCAGTGTGGCCATGTTTACTGGAATTTGGCAATCTTTTGGCATTGAGATGGGCCCTTTAGGGGGTGAGAGGGGGGTGAAGTTGGCACTAAATCGATCTGCCAGGATATTGGCAGTATCCTTGGGATCAGTATATTTAATGCCATTCTGTTGTAGCTCAGGGCAGATCTGAGCATTGCCATTTAGATTCTTGACATAACTATAGAATGCCTTGTGGTTGTCTTTGGAATCTTTGGCAATTTTATTTTTGTAACTAGCTTTTGAGGTTTTTATGAGGGATCTCAGCTTCTTACTGAGGCTGGTGAGGGAGTTTTTGCATCCTGGGATTTTCTTCTTTTCTGCAACAGTTTCTTCTTTCTGTTGTATAGTTTGTTTATAGCAGGGGACCACCAGATTGGCTTCCTTTTTTTGGAGGAGAGCATCTTGATTCTATTTGGGATGACACAATTCATGCATGAGTGGATGTGCTTGTGCAGTGCCTTAGTGTAGGATTCAGCAGTCGAACTTTCAGATCCCATCTGCATGGGTGTCATGAAGTTTGTCACTTCTGACTTCAGTAGCATGAAGTTGGCTTTGGAGATGTTTTTATGGAGGGTTCCTTACTGGAGGGTGGGAGTGGGATGTGGATGTCAAGGGTGATTTGCTTATGGTCAGACCTGACCAATGAGGGGTGACCACTGGTGTCAAGCATCTATCCCCCATGTTGGTAATGACCAGGTCTAGAATATTGGAGTCCCTGGTGGAACACTGGATTAGTTGATCCAGGGCGTTGGAATTTATGAATTCCAAGAGCCGTTGGGAATAGGTGTTGGTACCCAAGTAGTTTTCCCAGTTAATGGCAGGGTAGTTGAAATCACCCAGTATTAGGGTGTTTGGTTGCATCTTAATATTTTCCAGCATGTTTAGAAAGGTATAGTGAGAATCTTGGGGCATGGTGGGGGATCGGTAGCAAGCTACAATTTGGATTGACCAAGTGTTAGCTGCACCGGGATAATTTCAGATGCATTGTGTTGGGCAATGAACCTGGAGGTGTGAATATCCTTGGTGAATATGGACACTCTTCCACCTTTAATGTTTCAGTCTTGGTTTTGTGGCCGGAAAGTGTGGTAATAGTTGTAGCCTGATATTGCAGGGGTGCTCTCTGGAGCCTTGAACCAGGTCTCAGTTTCTGCACAGATATCGATGTTCATTGTTAGGAGTGCCTCGTGAGTGCATTTTGAGATTTAGACTTCTAGCATTGAGTAGCATTACCTTCAGATTTTGCAAGCTTGTATCTGTTATGGTGGTGATTTTGTCCTTTGAACCTTGCCTAAAAAAGGCACTATAGGGGTGGCAAGAGCTTTAGCCAGTAACCTGAATCCCAGGGGTGACAGGTGCAGACCATCTCTGGCAAAGCATCGTAGTTTATCGATCATGTCTTCCCAGGAAGACAGATACTGGATCCCCTTTGTATGACACCAGAAGCATAGCCAATTGTTGAAGTCAATAATTTTGTCCTTATACTGTGGCATCATTCTGGGCGAAGGCAGGATGCTACTCAGAGCTAGGGTCATACCTGCCTGGGCCACATGATCCAATAGCTCTTCCATGTCTCTTTTCATGTAGTCCAGGGAGGTACGTCTCAAGTCATTCACTCCAACATGGACAATGACAGAGTCTTATTTATACTTGTTGTGAAGTGACTTGAGTGCATACATTATGTGGTGGATCCTGGCACCCGACAGGCAAAAAACAATTATAAAAACAATGTGTTATTTATAGTTAGTGATATGTTTAAGTTGTTTTTTAAAGCACTTTAGCAAATGTGTGTATATTATGCTCTGGTTTTATAGCCTTTTTCCTTGATAAATGTTCTTCTTCTATTTTATTTTCATTTCATGTGATGGTAATTAAACTAGTAGAATCTAATAATTGAATAATTAATCAATTATATTAAGATATAAAATGATGCAGCTAGTAGTGAATGATTATTCCTTTGAAGGCTGTGAGAGCCGAGGTACTAGAATAAATTCCTTCTGTGCATCTGTTCGTGTTGGTCCTGCTTTTTATGGTGGTTTTGTATTCTGCTTGCTTCACTTGGTTGTGCTGTTGTTCGTGAAGAGCAGGTCCTTTTTAATTAGTCACTATGGCTATTTTAGCCTCTACTAGTGAAAGCCTCCGTTTTGCAGATTTATGCAAGGAGAGAGATGAAAAGCTGGCAGCGTCTGATCCATGGGGCGTTCCGGTTAGTATTGACCGGGACAAGAGGTTCGAGGAATTAAAAAAACTAAGATTAAAAGAGACCTCTCTCTTTTATGATACCTGCTTGCTGGAGAAGTATGTGAGTTTGTCCATTACACCCAGGGGACTTCGGGTGGACAAACTACCTGCTACAAAATTTGCTGACGATGAGACTGAGCTTTTGGAGGAATGGAAGGCTGCCTCACTTCAATGTACCTTAAGCTGGCTTAAGATACTGATTAAACGGAACCGCAAGAACCTGGGCATAGTGCAACAAAAAATTGCAGAGGTGGAGGAAAGTCTACTCATTGAAATTCCTAGAGAGACTTTTTCAGCTGCTATTAAGATCATTAATATAGAGACTAACAAATTTGAGAGTGACATTATATCCAGGAAGAAAAATAAGTTAAATAGAGATATAAGTGATTTCAGTAAGAATAACATCTATCTCTGGCAGCGGAAACGTAAGAATGGTACAGTCGGTACCGGAAGAGCTGAAGGAGCTTCCCGTTTCACAAGAGACTCTTCTGTTTCATCTTCAGATACGGGGGCAAGCAGAAAAAGTGTATCCTTCGAAAGAGTCAATAATATGGATGTCGCTAGCGATGAAATAGAAATGGAAGAACAAGGAAATTGGAATTTTCGCCAGGGCAACAAAAGAAAAGCCAGAAGTAAGGGTCGTAATAGACGCCGCTGAAAGGGAGCAGTTTTCAGCTGTTCTAAATGGAACTCTGAGGTTGGGACATTTTGTTAGTACAAATACTGTTACAAATACTTTGTACAACTCTGAGCAAAATCATATCGTAAATTTGAGTAGTTTAATGCTAACTTCTGACATGGAGCAGGTATTATTTAAAGGCAGCAAATTTGTGCCTACAAAGATACCTGCCTTATCAGAGTTAATTATGGATGCTAAACGTTTTTGCAGGAAATTGTACTTAAAAAGTTTTTTTGAAAACAGGAAATGTTCTAATGAGATTGCAGTGAGTTCTATAAATTCTGTGGAAATTAGTAATACAACTGAGACTCATGTTGGGCAGGATGTTTTATCATGTTCTTTTGATTCTTTGCTTAATTTACCACCTATGACTATGAAACTTCTGGGTTTGTAGAAGGGGAAGCAGTTAGCTGTGACATAGATTTATCTGATGTAGAAACTGAACGTTTTGTGACAGGTTATGGAAAATTTGAAATTCCACAGTTACCAAGTTATAGTTCATTTTACCCTCCGAAAATTTCTGCTGTCTTAAGGGTGTTTGAGAATGTGTTACTTGGCAAAATAGAGGCTGAATATGTGAGTTTTATGAAAAAATATTTTGTTTATAATCTCACTAAAAATGAATGGAAGGCTTTGAAAGATATGCAAGCTGTTTGTGACACATATGCTTTTTGTCAAGCAGACAAAGGAGGGAATTGGGTAATTATGGATAGAACACATTACCTGAAAATGATGTTTGACTTACTATCAGATGAACAGGTTTACATAGAGATGCAAAATAATCCTAGTTTGGAATTTAATAAAGCTCTCTTAGAGTTATTGGAGAGGGGCGAAAGATTGGGTTTTTTCAATAATAGAGATGTTAAAAAACTTTACATTGTTAATCCTAGGGACCCCAGGTTTTATGCTTTACCCAAACTACATAAAAATCTATCTGACCCCCCCGGGACGCCCTATAGTTTCAGGTTGTGGCTGTTTTTTGGAACACATTGGTATATTTTTGGACTCTATTCTTAAAAAAGAACTGGTCCATGTTGCTTCACATATTGGAAATACTACTGAATTTTGTGTTAAAGTAAAGAATATGCAATGGGACACTAAATTTTACTGGGCCACGGTGGATGTTAAGGCACTTTACACAAGTATAAAAAGAAAATGGGGTTTGGAGGCCATACAAAACATTTTGGGGGAGGGTCCACGTACCTCATACATTATTTCTCTGCTAGAATTTGCATTAACTCATAATTATTTCTGTTGTGAAGGGAAGATATTCTTACAAAAAGATGGTACTGCAATGGGGGCAAATTTTGCACCCACGTATGCGATACTATTTATGTCTTATTTTGAGAATAATTTTCTGTATAGGTTAAAGTTTTTTCAGAACAATGTTGTGCTCTATTATAGATATATTGACGATTTGATTTTTATATGTACTGGTGATACCGCTGAATTTGACGGTTTCATTACTAGTTTACATGATAATAAGTTTGGTCTAGAATTCACTTATGTTCTGAATAGGACTTCCATTCAGTTCTTAGATATTTTATTATATGTGGATTCTTCTAATAGAGTACAATATAAACCCTACAGAAAAATTACTGCAACTAATAATTTCCTTCATGCCACTAGTGCACATCCTAGCCATTTGATTGAAGCTTTACCCTATGGTGAATTCAAACGTACGTTTGAACATACCTCTGAAACTAAACTATTAGATGGTGAATTTAGGATGGTCACAAATAGACTTTTGGAGAGGGGCTATTCAGAAATTTCAGTGAAGAATAGTAGCAATAGAGTGCGAAATTTTGATTCTTGTACTAGAAGGACAGACTTATTATATGAACAAAGGACAGATACATTTGTTAAAAATGAAGGGAATAGAATTTTTTATGTTAGTAAATATTCCCTTTTTTCTTCCTCTCTTAAAGAAATAGTAGATTTTTTGTGGCCGTTTGTTCACCAAAATGATGAAATTGGTCAGTTATTTCCTAGTAAGGTCTGTTTCTCATTTGGGAGATATGCAAATTTGAAAGAAAAATTAAAATTTAAATCTGAGATTAGACCAAATAGGGAGAATATTGCTTCAGGGGTAAAGGGTATGTCTAAATGTGGAAAATGTAAAATTTGTAAAAATGTCAGGGATTTAACAGGAAATTACATTAATGGTATTAAATACCAAGCTTTGGATACCTTTAATTGCAGATCTTGTGGAGTGGTTTATATTATAGGTTGTGGATGTAATCCCCCAAAGTATTATATAGGACAAACAAAACGCCAATTAAAGCTAAGAATCATGGAACATATGGGTGATATCAGGAATAGGAGAATGGAAAGTTCTGTTTCTGAACATTTTCATTTGTTTCATAATGGTAAGCTGGACTCATTCTTCTTTTGTGCTCTTGCTAGACCTGATAGTTATACTTATGGGAATTTTGTATATAAATTACTAAAATTGGAAAGTATGTTTATCCTTAATTTTGGTACTTTAAAACCAAAAGGTTTGAATCTTGAAAATAACTTAACTATTTAAAAAAACAATTATAAAAACAATGTGTTATTTATAGTTAGTGATATGTTTAAGTTGTTTTTTAAAGCACTTTAGCAAATGTGTGTATATTATGCTCTGGTTTTATAGCCTTTTTCCTTGATAAATGTCCTTCTTCTATTTTATTTTCATTTCATGTGATGGTAATTAAACTAGTAGAATCTAATAATTGAATAATTAATCAATTATATTAAGATATAAAATGATGCAGCTAGTAGTGAATGATTATTCCTTTGAAGGCTGTGAGAGCCGAGGTACTAGAATAAATTCCTTCTGTGCATCTGTTCGTGTTGGTCCTGCTTTTTATGGTGGTTTTGTGTAATAGGTGTTGGTACCCAAGTAGTTTTCCCAGTTAATGGCAGGGTAGTTGAAATCACCCAGTATTAGGGTGTTTGGTTGTATCTTAATATTTTCCAGTATGTTTAGAAAGGTATAGTGAGAATCTTGGGGCATGGTGGGGGATCGGTAGCAAGCTACAATTTGGATTGCAGTCTTACCAAGTGTTAGCTGCACCGGGATAATTTCAGATGCATTGTGTTGGGCAACGAGCCTGGAGGTGTGAATATCCTTGGTGAATATGGACACTCTTCCACCTTTAATGTTTCAGTCTTGGTTTTGTGGCCGAAAAGTGTGGTAAGAGTTGTAGCCTGATATTGCAGGGGTGCTCTCTGGAGCCTTGAACCAGGTCTCAGTTACTGCACAGATATCGATGTTCATTTTTAGGAGTGCCTCGAGAGAGTGCATTTTAAGATTTAGACTTCTAGCATTGAGTAGCATTACCTTCAGATTTTGCAAGCTTGTATCTGTTACGGTGGTGATTTTGTCCTTTGAAGCTTGCCTAAAAAAGGCACTATAGGGGTGGCAAGAGCTTTAGCCAGTAACCTGAATCCCAGGGGTGACAGGTGCAGACCATCTCTGGCAAAGCATCGTAGTTTATCGATCATGTCTTCCCAGGAAGACAGATACTGGATCGCCTTTGTATGACACCAGAAGCATAGCCAATTGTTGAAGTCAATAATTTTGTCCTTATACTGTGGCATCATTCTGGGCGAAGGCAGGATGCTACTCAGAGCTAGGGTCATACCTGCCTGGGCCACATGATCCAATAGCTCTTCCATGTCTCTTTTCATGTAGTCCAGGGAGGTACGTCTCAAGTCATTCACTCCAACATGGACAATGACAGAGTCTTATTTATACTTGTTGTGAAGTGACTTGAGTGCATACATTATGTGGTGGATCCTGGCACCCGACAGGCAGCTGGCTGTAATTTTCTCCTTGTTCAGCCTGGTGAGTGGGACATCAGTGTGCCTGACTATAGAGTCACCTATGACTAAAGTGTTGGGTACATTGTCTTGCCTTAGGAGCTGTTGTTGGGTGGCACACTGGTGTTGTGAGCTATGTGTCACTTTGGTTGTGACTGGTGTTTGTTTGCATTTCAGCTTTGGAGGTCCTTGTTGCTTGGGCAGGTTAATGTTAAGGGCCTCCGCATATGTGGGTTTAGTTTTGCTATGTGTGGGTGTTGATGGTGTGAGTTTTGAAGGGCTATGAGTTGCTTGAGGTGTAGTGCAGGTGTTAACCTTCTCCTCTTGACTGTCTAGCACAATCTTGGCCGGAGAGAGCTTTGCTTCCAGTTTGGCTATGTAAGTGCATCTCTCGCAGGTTGTAGTGTTGGGTGGTAGGAGAAGAGGATTGTCTGTGTACATGAGGCAGTTGCTGCATTGCCCCAGTATGCCCAGATTCACCAGGTGGACAGGAAAAATTACTGGAAGCTGACCCTTGGACATGCCTGTTTAGGTGCTGTTTTTGTAAAGTACATGGATTGCTTTCCCTTACCTTTGCAAGGTACTTTGCAATTATAGGCAGTTTAGTGCCTATGATTAATTTCTCCTTATTGACAAGGAGAATTGAGTGCTTGTATCAGTTTTAGGCTTCCTAGTGCTTTCCAGCAGGTTCTAGAGCAAGTGCTAGTCATAGGGGTTCAGATTTTAGTGCTACTACTGAGAAACTAGCTAGTTCTAAGGGAGAATTTAAAGACCAAACTTTCTGACACCTGGAATAGTTTAATTGTAGCCCAGCAGTGCTGCACGATGCGAAAAATGTGCAAACACATGCGTTTTTAAGCCAGAAAGTTGAAAGGGATAGAAATCAGCCCAAAAAAGGCTAATAAAATTACAATTTCAGAGCTGGAAACCACTCCTCTAGTGTTAAATAGGCAGTACAATGCTCACCACTCCCACTGGTAAGCAGTAAGACTTCCCTCTACCACAGCAAGGTCTGGATAGCTCTGAACACAGAAACTAAAGTCCTGAGACAAGCAAAGCCTGGGATCTGGACTATACTGGCTAGGAAAGGTGGGCAAGATAGTATTTTTTGTTGGTTAAAACAGGCTAAACAATGCAATAATACAGTAAATAAACACTTAACAAGCTAACACACTTGAGTGTGTAGTCCTAAACAGTAAATGCAATTAAAACTCTACAAAATTAGCAATTCAAAACTTTTTAAATGAAGCAAGGCAAGTGCACAACTGAAAAACGATTTAAGAGGCAGTAATACAGTAGAATAAGTAGCTAGTCTATATATACAGAGAAGCCTATATATACAGAAAAGCAGCTAAAACACACAAACAATTCAGATGCAGTGCAACCTAGAGCACTTGAGTTGTAGCAATATTAAGGCAAATGCAGTTATAATAAATGCACTAAAATATACTCTATATTTCCAAAATGTTTAAGAAGCACAGTCAGAACACAAGGAGATTCAGGCAATTTTTTAAGAAAGGGAGAAAGGAGTAACAGAAGGCCTTCTCAGATGTTCTCTCTGTATTAGGTAGAATGAGCTAATGACACTAGACTGGGAGGAGTGTCCCAGATCAAATTTACAGTAGGGGCGGGCAACTGCAAAGCCACCAAGTATAATGACAAAACACCAACAGGAAGGGAGGGTAGGGACACAATACTAAAGCGATTAGCCTACACTCTTTAGACAGTAAACACTACAGAAATCTTTATGACAGCAGTGAGCCACAAAATGAAAGTTTTAAACAGATAAAAGAGCAAAGAGACTCTACAGAATGCTTTTAACTGAAAACAAATCAGTTACCTGTGCAGATTAGTTAATAGCAATAAAATATAGTAAAAAGTATGCAGCAGGCAATGTAGCCCAGTAATCTCCATGGTGCGTCCTATACCTGCGTACTGCTGTATTGTGATAAACTGGTTAGGTAGGAGTTCTAATCCCTGACATGGCAACTGTGTGTGTCCCTGCCTGTGTAGGGAGCAATGCTTTTTAGGCTAGTCACACTCACTACAATTCAAATGCCCTACGTTTGCAAGGCTGCTGATGTCATTCACTGTGAAATACACCTTTTGGAAAGATGTAGCCCAGTAATCTCCATGTCATGTCCTATAACTGCATACTGCTGTACTGTGATAAATTAGTTAGGTAGGAGTTCTAATCCCAAACATGGCAACTGTGTGTGTGTTTTGTGTGTCTCTGTCTGTGTATGGAGCAATGCATTTTAGGCTAGACAGACTCACTACAATTCAAATTCAATACTTTGGCATGGCTGCTGATGTTATTCCCTGTGGAATACACCTTTGGGAAAGGTGTAAACCAGTAATGTCCGTGGTGTGTCCTATAACAGCATAATGCTGTAGTGTGATATAGAACTCTGGTTGGGGTTCTAGTCCCATACATGGCAAGGGTGGATGTTTGTGTGTGTGTGTTTTTTTGTCTGTGTAGGGAGCAATGCTTTTTAGGATAGTCACACTCACTACAGATCAAATGCCCTACTTTGGCAAGGCTGCTGATGGCATTAACTGTAAAATACACCTTTGGGAAAAGTGTATCCTAGTAATGTCCGTGGTGCATCCTATAACAGTGTGATGCTGTAGTGTGATGTACAACTCTGGTAGGGGTTCTAGTCCCACACAAGGCAAGTGTGGATGTGTGTGTGTTTCTATGTCAGTGTAGGGAGCAATGCCTTTTTAGGCTAGTCACACTCACTACAATTCTAATGCCCTACTTTGGCAAGTCTGCTGATGTCATTCACTGTGAAATACATTTTTGGGAAAGGCGTACTCCAGTAATCTCCATGGTGCATCCTATAACTGTGTAGTGCTGTTGTGTAATAAACTAGTTAGGTAGGAGTTCTAATCCCAGACATGGCAGGTGTGTGTGTCTGTGTTTGTCATTCGTATCCTGTGTGGAGGTGGCTGTGAGTGTGTAATAACAGGAGTCATTGTGGAGGGGGTTTTGCAAATTTCTTATATGGTGGCCCTAGTATATGTCACAATGTTCACCTTACATGGATAACAGATGTGAAATAACCAAGAGGCTCGGGTGCAAATCCATACCCTTACATGTAACATTAAGGCCTGGTGAACAAATTTAGCAACCCTTGTATTACCCAGAGAACACTCTCAACCCATGTCCCATACACAAACCCACTTGCCTAGGCAATAACCACTATGTTGGTAGTACCCTGCATATTGCCCACAGATAGTAACCATGGTGTGATTGCAGTGGAATACAGAGGGCATGGCACCCTGTCCATCAGTCCAATAGGCACATACATGCAGACAGTGCACCTTCACATTGTTCCCCACTAGACACCTGCAACACCTGTGGTGCCATCAAATGTGACTCACAAAGGACATACCATGCCTTACACACATGCCCTGTATGGACAGATGCCACTGACACCAGGGAATACCTGTATCATGCTATCAATGTAGATGCAGGGTCAACCTTCTGTCCATTACCAGTTCCCACCACATGAGGCTAGGACTGGTACATCTGATAACAATCTGTGTAGACAACATGGGCTAGACACCCCAGGTACAGTTCCACATGTCACTGTACATGCATGTGGTACATGTGCACATCCCAGACACCATCCATGTCATGGACTAAAGAACACATACATGGCAAGCAATGCACAGTAATGGCCACACACAATAGTTTCCCAAGTGATTGGATGGTGAATACAATACCCACCTGTGTGGGCCAATCCAGACACTACACCCCAGAGCCACACTGTAGACCATTGTCATGTGGCCTGCTGCCAAGGTATACCCATCACCTAGCCTTGTATAGACGTCTGGCATAGTCGATCACTACACACCTGTGAAGCAATGTACCGATGCATGTCAGTACTGGCACCCTGTGTCTGTGGTGTATGATGCTTATGACCACATTCACACTCACTACAACCCCCACTGGCATACTGAAGCATGCTGACTGATGTCAGACACCTCCACATACCCTTTGCCCATATAACCTCTGGATAAACCCTGTGGTGCATGTGATACCTGCACGGTACTGTATTGTGGCAAACTAACTAGTGAGGAGTTGTATTCCTGACCCTGCCAAGTGTGCCAATGTGTGTGGGTCCCTGAGAGAGTGTGGCTGTGTTGATGCTGACACCTGTTCATGCGGACAGGCACATGTATTATACCTACCACATAGCTACCATATCACTGTTGCAGATGTCACTCACCATCACATGTACATTTGGAGAGCTCCTCAACATGTACCCTATGTGGCGCATCCAATAACTGCATAGACAGGTGATAGTAATAAATAGTCAGTCAGGGGTTTGATGCCCTGTACTGGTAGGTGTGTGACACAAACATGCTTAAGTTTTACTCTCCTACCCCTCCCTGACTATTCTTTGCCTCTGTCTGCCTCTCTCACTCCCTCTCTGGTGGATGTGGAGACTTACACCTGCTTTGCTTAGGCAGCAGCATGTGTTTTGTAAGTGATGCTTATGATCAGCTGATGGCCTCTGCACAAATTGCAGCCCTTCTCTAGCTGATTGCATGTGGAACAGCTGTGGTAACATTCCCATAGCCAATTGCATGGAAACAAACTCCAATATCTAGGAACATCATGTTGGTGTTGGGCCTATTCATTCACTGTGAGCAAGGACCTAGATCGGTTGTTTGGCAAACAGCATCACAGATGAATTGGGGATTTACCTCTAACAACATACACTGTGGAAAAAGGCCAACACACAGAAGGGGGATGTGCCTGACACAACTACAGAATGTAAGTGTTGCTATTCTGCAATTGGAGTAATGTTGGTTTAACAGGGTGTGTGTGGATATGGCTGTTCTACATGTTTTTGTCATGACAGTGCTATGTTACTGAGGAAACCCCCATCTGTAGGGTCATCTGCAGACTGGGCAGTGTGTGGTGACTTTTGTTTCTTGTGTTACATACAGAACACCTATCTGTGAACTGCAGAAGCATAGTGTGAGAATTGCAGACAGTACATGGTGACAGACATGAGAGTTACTGACCTCATATCCCTTATAGGACATATGTTGCAACAAACCCTGTTACAACAGTAAATGTATGAGGGCATCACAGCAACATGTCAATATTATTAGCCCTGTGTCTGTGCCTCCAGTCACAACTCTTGTCAACCTGTCTACATATGCAATGCATTAAGAGGTGCATATGTCCTGTACACCATAATTTATTGACATCATATCATGGGGGCAAATTTATACCAGTATCTATGTGTTATACCCATCTACATGGCTATTAACATCCACATTGTCAGGCTTGGTCTACATGTCTTGCACTAAGGGGTTCTGTGTATACCTCTGGACTGACCAGAGTGTGTCAGACTGTCCACATTTATTGGCCATATCTCTGCTGTAGTCCACAGGATCATTACTGTGCTAGCAGTGGTACTGTACTATGATGCCCTTCGGATGTCTGTCAGTAGCCAATGACGCACATGTTAAAAGCAGATGTGACCTCCCACACACAACATGTCTGTGAAGACAACCCCTATCACAGTAGCAATAGTCTACATATATACCTGCACTACATACCTGACATCCCCTTGCACTATGAGGTTGGGACTATTGGGGCTGAGGTAGGGCTCCACTCCATGTTCAGAACATATGGTGGACATATATGTATATATAATTATCCATATATCTATATAGATATATACACATATACATATTGACATACATAGATGGATATGTATATGTACATGCATATACATATAAACACTCAGATATATACATATACACAGCAAAATATGTCTACACATATACAGATAGAGCTACATATGCACATATACTTACAGATATCTACATATATATTGACAGTAATGGGTATATCAGAATAGATATGTATGCACACATACTTATAGATATCTACATGTATATCTACATAAATGAGCATAGTTGTACACATAGAATGTGCATACATATATAGCTGTAGATACATATAGCTGCATATATATATATATATATATATATATATATATATATATATATATATATATATATATGTACATACCAAGAGATGTACACATGCCCATATATATGTTGCACTCTACAGATGTGTATACAGACATATGCATGAATATACATCTGTATGCACATGGAGACATATATCAACCTATTATATGTATATATCCATATTATCCATAATCCATATTATCTATAATAATCCATATTCCTGTCATGTGTAAACCTCACGGTTGTGTATACTCTCCCGGATGTATCTCATCGTATCGCAGGGGGTATCAGGGGTAAGCTGCCTTAAGGTATCTGGATGTACATTATCATACAATTCACCTTGGGTAAATGCAGGCCTACTGCCTCATGCCATACAGACTGTTCTGTTTGTCAGTGTGCTTGTGATATTGTCAGTTATGCCTTGTTATGTAACAGATACATCCCATTGTGTCAACTGAGGTCTTTCCCCCTAGGGATTGTGTACAGAGTGTAGATAGAGGCTGCTGGACTATACATATGCATTACTTACTGTTGATTGATTGGTATCCTGTGGCCCAGTCTGTCTTTACTATTGTACTGCTTGAAGGCCTCGGCCTGGGCAGCAGCATATGTAAACCTTTCCAGACTACTGTATTAATATAACTGTTTCACAGTTGCATTACTCTGTTTATATGTATGTCAGTGTCTAAACAGCTAGATGATGTGGCATATACAACTGTAGTAGTGCACAAATAAAGCTTTCCCGTGTATGCAAACCTGTGTGCGGTGTTATATACTTTGACCTCTCTGTGGGTATATGTTGCTGGCAACAATTGTCATTTGTATGGGTGGCTCATTCAGTGTCCATTTGGTAAGGTGACAACTGTAGGCATAGTGGCAGTTCCATATTGTGTGCACCTTCTACATATGTATCTTCCTATACATATCTCTGTGTGTGTATGTGTAGTTACATATATATATATATATATATGTATATACATATATATCTGCATCTGCATATATGGGTCTGTGTATATGTCTCCTAGGAATGTTGATTGCTTCCACATTGTACATTCCTTATGGTAGCTAGACTGTACTGCATAATATGTTACTGATACCAGCCTGACATCATAGAGATGGTATGGAGTACTGTTAACATCTTGTGTCCATGTTGTGTCAGGTCCTGGTTATGGGATCTGCAACAGTTGGTATTGTATTACAGGGCAGACATGTTTGGCTGTGGGGGGGGGGTGTCAATACGTATAAGACATATGTTGTCTGGGCCTCCTAAACCCCATTAACGCTGCATGTGGGCATAAATGTTTTTGTTATGTTCCCAATTTTATCTACAGATGTATGTCTGTATATACCTATACAGATATATATTTATGCTTACATATATATTGTTTTATATATATATATATATATATATATATATATATATATATATATATATATATATCTATTGATGTATGCATATGTATGTATATATGTTTATATATATGTATATATATTTCTATATATGTATCTATATATATATATATAGATATGTTGTATCTATTTAGATATTAATACACACACACACACACACACACACACACACACACACACACACACACACACACACATACCTCTACATATTGAAATACATTTCCTGTACTATTGAATGACTGGGCTGGATTATATGTTTGTGAAAACATCAGGGTTATGTGTATCTGACATGGCTTAGTGGTAAATCACTTTGGCTATGGTGGGCAGGGTCCTGGGTTCGAGCATTGCAAAGGCTGTTTATTTTGTTGCTGGGCAAAACAAGGACCACTGGATACAGAAGGATTAAGGCACTTTTATGCAGTTGTAATTGGGTTTGTGCGGGTTTGCGCTGAGATAAGCCCTGCTAACTTCCAGTTACAGTTTCTTATACTGATTTAGCTTCTCAATTGCTTAAACTGTGCAGGCATTGCTTACCCCCATGCAAACAGGCTTAAACCTGCTTACCGCTGCTTAAAAGTGCTTACTCCCACTTACCCCCCACATTAATTTCTTTAAAAGAAAAGACAAAAGGGTTGATAGGACAGTGGTGAAAACGGGGCATAAAGAGGGAAAGACAGTGGGGAAAATAGCTAGGGATGTGCAGGAGGGTGTAGGGAAGGACCATAGCTGCCCATTTCTTCTACAGCAACAGCTGTGCATATACACTGACTTTGGAGGTAGAATTGGACACTCAAACCCCTGAGAGAGGGGTGAGGACAACAATAATATGTTGTGATGCCAGTTAGACCAGATTACATGTGTCCAGTGGACATGTGTGCAAAATGGACAGCTATGTATGGGGCGAGATTTTTTTTGGGAACAGATTGCCCTTTTTTTTTAGGTGAGAGTAGGATGTTGGGGAGGGATAGTAGGTATACTTGGGGAGGTAGGTTGGGTAGGTTAACAGACAACAAGATGTACACAGGGGCAGTATATGACAGGGGAGGTATAATCTATGAACTTATGTACCTATGACACATGTGGGGGGTAAATACCTTAATGGGGAGGGGTGTTGGGAAATTGAAAGCCCATAAGCCCCCTAGTGAAAACAGTGGGACTTAGATCCCCAACCATGGGCAGTCACCACTGCACCTTCCCAGCCCCGAAGGTGGCTGTGCTGGGGACCCGCATTCCCATACGTGCTATGGTGTTTATGGTGTATCAACATATGTGGGTTAGTAATAATCAACACATTCCAGGGTTAGGTATAACAGCATGCATAAATATTCCCATTAAACCAGACACCAGATACGGAACAGTTGCATAGCAAATGGAACATATGCATATATGGGACCACAGCAGTAATAACAACAGCATGCAGGTACATTGATGGCACCATGCCACCAATGTCAGAGTATTTCAACATAGCACATGCATAGAAACAGATTTAAATAATTATCAGCCAATAGGACATATGTCCCAACATAACAGTGGAGTCATCACATACCAGTTGAGGTGGGTATTTAGTGTATTGTCAGAGATATGGAGGTGGGGGGGGATTAAGATGTCAATTAACAACTAGTATATTCCTGTAGTTCACATTACTTTCCTAGTCAGTGCTATCTGTACCTTACAAGTATTACTACACTACCCTATTGCCTTAGTTTGGACAGTGATATGGCTGTCATCATCTTTATAAAGGAACTGGTTTTATCTGCAGTATACACCTCTTACCTGGTATACCAGTGAAGGAATTGTTTAACACTAACTAACTGTTTCTACACATACTCCCAGATTCTAGGTTGATGTTATGCACATACCTATCCATCTCTTTTTATACAGACTCTGGCCATGTCTTGACCACATGCAGGTGGACCGAGACATATGTAGACTATTGCCCTCTTCAACCTTTAGTGACTTACAACACTCTTATGCAAGATTTCCTACAAAGTTATATTATGTAGCACAGTGTGGGTGACAGTGATCAATGATACCTTATTATTCAGAGCAACTGCAACACTCACAATTCCATACAATACCAGAGTAAACAGTACCAGTACAGGGTATCAAGCTTTTATTTCTCGGCACAGTGTTCGTATCCGGTGTACTTGTGGGAGCAATGTTTGTTAGCACTACCTGAATGTTGCCACACAAAGTACCAGATTTCACATTAGTATTATGCACATACATCTCACTCTGTTACTGTACACACTCTGATCACAGCTTGACAACATGGGGGTGTAAATCGGACATACGTGGCTTATTACTCTCATAAGATTCTGGGGAGTTGCTAGTGTGACAGGTTTGCTCACATAGATGTGTGACAATCAGTTGTATTTCTGTTTGCTGCCTAAACATCTGGAATCATTCCACTGATTTCCCAGGGTGACAGGCAGCAGATATGGGCCAATTTACTGGACATTCTGGGCATATCTGTACAGTTGTGGGGTATGATTCTGTATGCCGACTACTACCACTCCCAGGATTCAAACCATGGCTGTGTGTGCTAAAAATAAAATGGTTCATGTCTCAGTTGCATGTGCTATTCAGATTGTGTTGTCTGTCTTTTCACTGTTTTCTGTCTATGTGTTTCACAGTTGTACTAAGTGACCTCTGGGGATTACACCAGTCATATACAGACATTCCTACACATTCTATTTATGTTGCACAGTGTGGGTAACAGTGTTTAATACAACAGTACTATTAAGTGATTGCAAATCTACATTACCATATGATGCCAGAGTATACACATGCAGTCCAACAGTTAGACCTTTATTGTCAGGCTATTATGCTTTTATTTACATACAAACTATATGAGACTATTAATGCCATATTCTCTGGTGTATGCTGTACTTGTCTTAAACAATACAGGTTTTATACTGGCAATTAACTTACTAATGCTTTTAGATTTGTTTCCTATGACAATACATGCAAGAGTATTACTAACCTGCCTTGCGTCGCATCCTCTGCAGTCTACAGCCATGGGCCTCCTGGTTCACGGCCCACTCACTTGCTGCTGTGGAGGACATAAGAGGAGTATTTAGCCTTACCTATCCATAATATACATGAGCTGGTAATTATTAAACACATAGTGGAGTGATACTTACACACAGCTGGGACCTTCCCTGTTGTCCTAGCCTCTTGGATCCAGTGATCCAAGAGATCCCCCTTTCGCTACTTCAGGTCAGCATAGTGATGCCTGACCTGCTCACCAGTTTGGGGTATGCCAGTGGCACTGGTGAGGTCACGGGCGAGATGGTCCCAGGCTTCCGCCTTATATTGGGAACCCTTGTACCGACCCTGTAGCAGTCTCTGCTCATGGTTTTTGACAAGGAGTCCTGCCATGACTCTGGACTCCTGGATTCCCCAACGTTGTGCCTGGAAGTGCACTCCCTCTCTCCTTTCTGCCATAGTGCCTGCAAGGGGAAGCTACAACCAGTTATGAGATGTATTCCCACCTGTTGGGTTTTAGTAGGGCCAAATTCCCACACTTTTCTATGATTGGCTAGTTTTGAAAAGGCTAAGTTATGGGCAAACCTGCTTACCTAAGGTTGGTATTGTTTAAAGGGGTATACCACTGGGCACATTGAGTTAGCTGGCCTACACATTGCTTACGCCTCCTAAGCTGGCCTGTGCAATGCTTAGCTTTGCTTAAAATTGACTTTGCATTATATTTGCTTTTTGGCATTGATTTATTATTCATTACATCTTATATATATATGTCTAGTATCCATGATTCATGTGTACGTACACAGTATGGGGTCCTTGTATTTAGTAGGGGACTTCAATACTCTATTACATTTACACCTCACATCTGGGCTTACTTCAGTACTCCAGTTCACATATTTATGTTATGTAGTAGGTTATAGAACATATGACTGTATACTGATTCCTTTCACATGTTCAGTTTGATTTTACTATAGTGAGGGTTTGTTTGGTGATACCTCACTCTTATGTACTGCTGTGATGGCTTGGTGGTAAACTACTGTGACTATAGGGTCCTGGGATCAAGACCTGCAAGACTTTTCATTTTGTTGCTGGGAAGAACAGCGACTGTTGGCTACAGAGTGATTAAGGCACTTTTAAGCATTTGTAAGTGGGTTTGTGTGGGTTTGCGTGTGGATAAGCACTGCTAACCTTCAGTTAAAGATGCTTACAGAGAGTTAGCTTCCATATTGCTTAACCTGTGTGTGCATTACTTACCCCCGTGCAAACGAGCATATACCTGCTTAATAGTGCTTACATATGCTTACTCCCACTTACTACTGCTTAATAATCCTTACACTTGCTTACTCCCGCTTACCACTGCACTGATTTAGACAGTAATGTCTAATGGTTCTTGGGAAGGTTGGAGATTTGGAAGCTGTATGGAGTTATCATTCAATATACATTTTACCTTCCATTTGTATAGGTTCATAGGTTCATAGGTTCATACTAGGCTATCTGCCCTAGGGCATTTATAAGCCTAGCCAGAGTGTGTTTGGCTTTTGCCACCCATTTTAAATGAATTTTGCTATGCCCTTTTTCGAGGTTAGTATACTGTGCCTCTTTCTAACAGTGACACAGAAGTGATACCCGGGGTAAACCTACTATCTCCCATCCACTCATCAAGATTCCTCTTGAAGAGAGTCAATGAGGGACTCTGCCTAACCTGGACTGGGATTTTATTCCAGAGTGAAGGGAGCCTCTGGGTTATGAATCTGTCCCTCCAGCATGTCCTATTTATTTCAGTGCTGAGGTTCAAGTCTCTCGAGCGCGTAGCTTGATGGGATTTGGATTTTCTGAGGTGCAGCATGTCCATTAATTCCGGGTTGGACATGGCTTTATACGTCAGGCACAGATCGCCTCTGAGCAGGTGGTATGCCACTGAGTAGAGCTGGAGTTTCTTTAACCGGGCAGTATATGGCATCTCCTTGAGCCCTTTGATCATCTTGGTGAGGTACTTTTGGGGTCTTTCCAGTTGCTGCAGGTGTCTGGTAAGGTACGTCCCAAAAGGGGCATTGTACTCAATTATGGGCCTGATGAGGGATGAGTAAAGAGGCACGATGACCTCCCCTGATCTAGATGTGAATCCCTTCATGATTAGGTGGGCTATATAAAATGTTTTTCTAACCACTTTGGCCACGTGGTTGTAAAATGAGAGATTGCTATCAACTTGGGTCCCCAGGTCCCTAATTACTTCTTCTGTACTTAATGGATTACCACCTATGTGGTAATTTGTGGCACTTTGTTTTGCCAAAGGGGATGACTATACACTTTTTGGCGTTTAGCTTGAGGCCATGGCTCTGGCACCAATTGTCTGTTTCTATGAGGCCCTTTTGGAGGATGCTTGTGTTGGCTGGAGAGTCAATTATGGCGCCCAGTTTGCAGTCATCTGCGAACTTGGTCAGCCACAGTCCTTCCGTGTTAGCCTGTACCTCCGAGAAATATATACCAAACAAGAGAGGTCCCAGGACTGAGCCTTGTGGGATGCCACTTGTAACTGGTTTGGAGACTGACATGGCTCCAGCAATTCTAACCATGTGGGTTCTGTCCTTGAGCCAGTTTGCAACCCATCTAATGACATAGGGGTTTATATTTAAGCTGGTGAGCTTATCTATCATGCCCGAGTGGGGTATTGTATCGAAGGCTTTTGCAAGGTCCAGGTAGACTGTGTGGACCACTTTCCCCTCGTCAATGGCCTTGGTGACTGTTTCAAAGAAATCAAACAGGTTTAAGAGGCAGGATCTGCCATTAACAAAGCCGAACTGGGTAGGATCCAATGTCTGTAGGTCCCCAATATCTTTATGTATGAGGTCCATGATGATCCTTTCCATAGCTTTGCAGATCAAGCTAGTCAGGCTTATGGGGCGATAGTTTCCAGGATCCGTTGAGGCACCATCTTTGTGGAGAGGGACCACTGTTGCTGTACGCCACTCTTTGGTACATATCCTGTAGTAAGGCTGAGACTGAACAGTAGTTTTATGTTTGGGTTTAGTTTTTCTTGGAGTTCATGTAGGACGCAGCCCGGGACACCATCTGGTCCCATTGATGCTGTGTTTTTTGCTTTGGAGAGGGCGGCTCTTACCTGAGCATCTGAGATGTCAGGGTTGCAGCACTCTGCTGGGATAGATATTTGCCCTTTTGGTGGGGAAGGGGGGGAGAAGTTTGCGCTGAACCTGTCAGCTGGGATGTTGGCAATGTCTTTGTGTTCAGTGTATTTTTTGTCATTTTGGACTAATTCTGAGCATATCTGGGAATTCCTACCCAGGTTCCTAACATAACTAAAGAAAGCCTTGTGATTATCCTTAGTGTCCTGTGCAATTTTTCTCTCGAAGCTGGCCTTAGACGGTTTTATGAGTGCCCGTAGTTTTTTGCTAATACTGATCAGAGATGCCTTCCCTTTTTGGGATTTTGCTCTATCATGTAGTAGCTTCCTCCTTCTATTGTATAGTTTGTTTATGGCTGGGGTCCACCAGACAGGATGCCTAACTTTGGAGGATTGGGTCTTGGTTTTATTTGGGATTGCATGATCCATGCATTCCTGAAGGTGGTCATAGAATGCATTTATAAAGGATTCTGCGGTCTGGGCGGTATTTTCCACAGGCCTGGGGGCTTTGAAGGATTCCACCTCAGTTTTGAGGAGTGTGAAATTTGCTTTAGAGAAGTTTTTCACTGTGGTTTTCTGGGCAGGGGCTGGGGTCGGGAAGTGAATATCTAGTGAGATTAGTTTATGGTCTGATCTTACCAGTGAGGGATACACTTCTGGTCTGGAGCATAGAGTCCCCATGTTGGTGATGATCAGGTCCAATATGTTTTCCCCTCTTGTGGGAATGGCAACAAGTTGTTCCATAGCATTTGAGTTTATAAATTCTAGGAACCTTCGGGATAGGGTGTTGGAGCTAGAGTAATGCTCCCAGTCTATGTTAGGGTAGTTGAAGTCGCCCAATATAATGGTGTTTGGAGAGACCTTCATATTTTCCAGTGTTCTCAGGAAGGCCGAGTGGGGTTCCTGGGTTTGGGAGGGTGGTCTGTAGCAGGCTATAAACTGGAAGGCAGTTTTACCCACTGTTAGTTGCACATGGATAGTCTCTGATGCTTCGTGCTGTGCCACCAACCTGGAGGTGTGGGTATCTTTGATGAATATTGATACTCCCTCCTTTTGTGGTTCAGTCCAAGTTTTGGGGCCGAAAAACATGGTATGAGATATAACCTGGTAGTGCTGGGGTGCTCTGGGAGCCTTGAACCAGGTTTCTGTTACTGCACAGATATCGATGTTCTCCATGCTAAGGAGAGTTTCGAGTGCATGCATCTTGAGGTTTAGACTTCTGGCGTTGAGTAGCATTACTCTTAGTTTCTTATCCCTTGTGATACCTATGGAGGTGGGTTTGTCTTTTGACCCTTGCCTAAAAAAGGCACTATGGGGGTGGCAAGAGCCTTTGCCAATATCTGAAAGCCCAGGGTTGACAGGTGCAAGCCGTCCCTAGCGAAGCATCGTGGCTTGTTGAGCATGTCATCCCAGGCAGGCAGGCATTGGATCCCCTTTGAATGACACCAATACTTAAGCCAATTGTTGAAATTGATCATCTTGTCTACATATTGTGGCATCATTCTTGGTGAGGGTAAGATGCTACTCAAGGTCAGGGTCATACCGGCCTGGGCTACATGCTCAGAGAGCTCCTCTATGTCTCTTTACATGTAGTCCAGGGAGGTACGTCTCAGGTCATTCACACCAGCATGGACAATGCCTGAGTCATATTTGTACTTGCCTTGGAGTGACCTGAGTGCTTGTGTTATGTGGCGGATCCTAGAGCCCGACAGGCAACTCACCGTGACCTTCTCCTTGTTCAGCCTGGTGACCGGGACGTCAGTGTGCCTGACGATAGAGTCACCTATTACAAGTGTATCAGGTGTGTTGTTTAGCCTTAAGGGCTGTGACTGTTCGATACACTGGCTTTGTGTGCTATGTGTTGCATGTGTTTTGTTTTGGGGTAGCGGTTGCTTGGGTGTCTGCTTTGGAGGTCTCTGCTGCTTAGGCAGATTTTTATTTAGAGCCTCCGAGTATGTTTTTGTGTGTTTATGTGTTTGGTTTGCTGTCGTGGTAGGTCTATGTGAGACTGGAATTGTAGTGAGTGTGGTTTCCTTCTCCTCCTGACTGGTTACGCCAGTACTGAGTTGAGAGAGCTTAGCCTCCAGTTTGGCTATATGGTTGCATCTCCCACATGTGTTGGAATTTGTTGGGAGGAGGAGAGGGTTGTCTGTGTACATGAGGCAGTTGTAACATTGCCTCAAGATTCCCAGATTCACCAGCTGGACTGGAGAGGAGATTGACAACTGACCTTTGGACATGCTAGAATAGTATTGGGAATTACTTTATAATTGAAAAAAAGGGCCAGTGGGGAACAAAGTACTCAAGGGGAGTTTGTGGGGGTGTAGTTCTTTTAATTTTTTAGTGCTGACTTATATAATTGCTTTAGTGAGCAAGTGCCAGGCTTTAGAGTGGGAATAGGGTGTTTATTATGAGAACTAGATCAGTTCTAAGGGAAAAAGTGAAGAGCAGACTTTGTGGAGCCGAGAATGGTTTAAACCCAATTAAGGGGCGCTGCCCGATGCTGCGCTATGCGCAAAATTGCGCAAAGCCGCGCTAAAGCGGGTTTTAAACAGGGGAAATTGAAAGAGCTAGAATATGGCCAAAACAGCCAATAGACTACCAGATTCTTGTGCTGGGAACACTCCTCCAGGGATAGATAGGCTGCTCCAAGCTCCCCACTGCCACTGGTGAACAAAGAAGCCTCCCTTTATCCAAGAAAGGAAATGGGCAACACAGGAACTTTCCAAAAGTCCAGAATACAGCAAAGTCTGTATTTGGACTACTCTAGGTCAGGAAAGATGGGAAACAAGGAAATGTTTTTTTCTTTTTTGCAACAAACAGCAGGAAAGTGCAATAAATATGTAACACAGGCTAGTGCACCTGAGTGTGTAGCTTCAACAGGTAAATGCAACAAACAGGACAAACTTTAAAAGTACAGGTGCAAAAACAACTTTAAACAGTTTAAAACAGTTCAAGAAGCAGAAATACTTGCAGTTTAGTTAGATAGGACAGTCGCACAGGTAGTAGCAGGAAAAAAACATTTTTATCAGGTTAGCAGTCACTCTTTTAGCCTCTCTGCTGCTAGCACCACTCTGCAGGACCACGAGGAGCTTGGCTGAGTAGTAACAAGCGCACAAACCGCGCCAAAGTGGGTTTTATACAGAGGGACTTGAAAGAGCTAGAAATTGGCCCAAAACGGCCAATAGACTACCAGATTCTTGTGCTGGGAACACTCCTCCAGGGATAGATAGGCTGCTCTAAGCTCCCCACTGCCACTGGTGAACAAAGAAGCCTCCCTTTATCCAAGAAAGGAAATGGGCAACACAGGAACTTTCCAAAAGTCCACAATACAGCAAAGCCTGTATTTGGACTACTCTAGGTCAGGAAAGATGGGAAACAAGGATAATTTTTTTTTCTTTTTTGCAACAAACAGCAGAAAAATGCAATAAATATGTAACACAGGCTAGCACACTTGAGTGTGTAGCCTCAACAACAGGTAAATGCAACAAACAGGACAAACTTTAAATTACAAGCGCAAAAGTGTGCTAAGGTTGGCTTTAAAGCAGGGGGTTAGAAAGAGATAGGAAATGGCCCAAAATGGCCAATAAGCTACAGGTCACTGGGTTGGAACCACTCCTCAAGGGACAGATAGGCTGCTCAGAGCTCCCCACTCTCACTGGTGAACAAAGAAGCTTCCTCCTATCCAAATAAGGATATGGGCAACACAGGAACTATGACACAGCCCAGAGATCAGCAATACCTGAAGACTGGACTATTCTAGTTCAGTAAAGGCGGGAAACAAGGATTTTGTTTTTACAAAGTAGCAGAAATTAGGTACAGAAACACAGTAAATGCTTTAATTCGGCTAGCACACTTGAGTGTGTAGCCTACCAGTTAAACTAAGCAAAAACAAACTTTAAAAGTACAAAAAACTCAGAAATACAGGCAGGAATGCAATAAAACAACTTTGCAGAGCTTATTTAGTTAAAGAAACAGAGAAGTCTATATATACAGAAAAGCAGCTAAAACACACAAACACTTCAGATGCAGTGCAACCTAGAGCACTTGAGTTGTAGCAATATTAAGGCAATTACAGTTATAATAAATGCTCTGAAATATACTCTATATTTCCAAAATGTTTGAGAAGCACAGTCAGAACACAAGGAGGTTCAGGCAAAAAAAAAAGTTTTTTTTTTTTTTGAAAGGGAAAAAGGAGAAACAGAAGGCCTTATCAAATGTTCTCTCTGTACTAGGTAGAATGAGCTAATGACACTAGACTGAGAGGAGTGTCACAGATCAGATTTACAGTAGGGGCGGGCAACTGCAAAGCCACCAAGTATAAGAGCAAGACACCAACTGGGCAGGAAGGTGGGGACAATAGCCTACAACCAGTAGCACTAGAGAAACCCACAAACAGATAAAGATTTGTAAAGATACAGAATGCTTTTAACTGCAGACAAATCAGTAACTTGTGCAGATTAGTTAATAGCAATAAAATACACTCGAAGACTAAAAAGCAGACAATAAAAGTGCTATATATTAATTGTTAAAAACAATAATCTGTACAAATAATCGAAAAAAAACAGGATACTTATATATCTCAGCTAACAGCTGCGGTCAACAACTCTTATCCACTCTGCTCAGTGTGTATAGACAGAAACCCTATCAAAGTTAGGGCTTAAATACCAGAAGAGCAACTTTTTTTTTACAAGAACACAAAAGAACCAGCCCCCACACAGCAGACTTTTAACACAATCTAGCCAAGTTAAAGAGAGGCTTCAGCTAGAAACAATAGCCTACAGCCAGTAGCACTAGAGAAAGCCACAAACAGATAAAGATTTGTAAAGATACAGAATGCTTTTAACTGCAGACAAATCAGTTACTTGTGCAGATTAGTTAATAGCAATAAAATACACTCGAAGACTAAAAAGCAGACAATAAAAGTCTGTATAATCTGTATAAATAATCGAAAAAAAACAGGATACTTATATATCTCAGCTAACAGCTGTGGTCAACAACTCTTATCCACTCTGCTCAGTGTGTATAGACAGAAACCCTATCAAAGTTAGGGCTTAAATACCAGAAGAACAACTTCTTTTTACAAGAACACAAAAGAACCAGCCCCCACTCAGCAGACTATTAACACAATCTAGCCAAGTTAAAGAGAGGCTTCAGCTAGAAACAATAGCCTACAGCCAGTAGCACTAGAGAAAGCCACAAACAGATAAAGATTTGTAAAGATACAGAATGCTTTTAACTGCAGACAAATCAGTTACTTGTGCAGATTAGTTAATAGCAATAAAATACACTTGAAGACTAAAAAGCAGACAATAAAAGTGCTATATATTAATTGTTAAAAACAATAATCTGTATAAATAATCGAAAAAAAAACAGGATACTTATATATCTCAGCTAACAGCTGCGGTCAACAACTCTTATCCACTCTGCTCAGTGTGTATAGACAGAAACCCTATCAAAGTTAGGGCTTAAATACCAGAAGAACAACTTTTTTTTTTTACAAGAACACAAAAGAACCAGCCCCCACTCAGCAGACTATTAACACAATCTAGCCAAGTTAAAGAGAGGCTTCAGCTAGAAACAATAGCCTACAGCCAGTAGCACTAGAGAAAGCCCCAGACAGATAAAGATTTGTAAAGATACAGAATGCTTTTAACTGCAGACGAATCAGTTACTTGTGCAGATTAGTTAATAGCAATAAAATACACTCGAAGACTAAAAAGCAGACAATAAAAGTGCTATATATTAATTGTTAAAAAATAATCTGTATAAATAATCGAAAAAAACAGGATACTTGTATATCTCAGCTAACAGCTGTGGTCAACAACTCTTATCCACTCTGCTAAGTGTGTATAGACAAAAACTCTATCAAAGTTAGGGCTTAAATACTAGAAGAACAACTTTTTTTTTTACAAGAACACAAAAGAACCAGCCCCCACTCAGCAGACTATTAACACAATCTAACCAAGTTAAAGAGAGGCTTCAGCTAGAAACAACAGCCTACAGCCAGTAGCACTAGAGAAAGCCACAAACAGATAAAGATTTGTAAAGATACAGAATGTTTTTAACTGCAGACAAATCAGTTACTTCTGCAGATTAGTTAATAACAATAAAATACACTCGAAGACTAAAAAGCAGACAATAAAAGTGCTATATATTAATTGTTAAAAACAATAATCTGTATAAATAATCAAAAAAAACAGGATACTTATATGTCTCAGCTAACAGCTGCAGTCGACAACTCTTATCCACTTTGCTCGGTGTGTATCCATGATTCCTGTGTACATATACTGTATGGGGCACATGTGATTATCTGTGAACTTTGCAATATTATGATGCTGACACCTTACATCTGCATTTAATGCAATACTCCAGTTCACAAATATATCTTATTTAGTAGGTTATGCAACTAAACTATTGGTCATAACGTGATATGACATGGAAAATGGAATGTGCTACAGTGGGACTCAAACCGGGAATGCCTGCTCGTAAGGCGAATACTCTGCCCACTACACCATTACTATACTGCTTCATTTGCATATATCTTCCTTTTTATCCTCTTCAGACATTTAAGGTGCATTAAGTGTATCTAAGCGTTGGGCAAAGCGTGCACCTACGGTCAGATTTAATCAGTTTCATAAAAATAAAAATGGTATTTTTATATTGTTTGTGTTTACTATTGCTGTTGTATATGTGGGGGGATGTTGCTGGGGGTATGCGGACATCTATGAGCGGTCTCGCTCATTCTTTTGGGCTTTCTGCTGTTCTTTATTGCGAGGGCATGTATATTCTGAGAGCTCTGCTCTCAGACATGTCCCCTGCACTCTTACATGCTCCATGTAAGATTAAGAGCTCAGGCAGCGCGTCTTCACTAATATGCAATGTGCGCTGCCATCCTGCTCCTAAACAGTCGCTTCCGTGCAGGACTAAGCTAGTCCTGCACGGAAGAATAGTAAATCCGGGGGATTGTTTATTTTAATAATTACTAACAATCAACAAGCAATACCTCAAGTACAGTGTGATATAAATGGACATTGACAGTGAATTTCCCTGTTTACCATCATGGCATATGGCACCATGGCCCTCAACAGCATGTAGGGCTCTCAGTTTTTAAAATATGAATACAAATATGAAAATATGAATAATAAGTAACGAATAGTGATTAATTTCTCTACTGCAGCACATCCTAGATTAACAATGCTGGTATCATTTTCTTAATAACTCTTTGCATTTTCTAATACTGCCTATTATTAGCTGGTTAAGTTGCTTAGTTAAAGAAGCCAGACCCAAAAATGTCTGAGTGCCATAAGGATCTATGGGTGTTAACTGGAAATGTAAAAAAATGGTATTTTAGGCCTGAGTGAGATAGGAATACATTCTTTTTTCTTTGATTTTTTACAAAAAGAGCCATCCCTAGGCCTCTTTTTATGTCTTTGACAAGATAAGAAGAAAAGGAGCACTGTACCAATTTGTGTTCTTGTATCTCGCCTGAAAGAGCACTGTTTTAAATACTATTGGCTACCTGCAATAATTGAACGTCTCTTACATTTTATTTTTACTGCAGGAAAGCACAGAAGCCTTTAAACTTGGTGCACTACTATTTTATTTTACTTTACTTCACTGTGAGAAGGTTCAGAACCATTTTAGCTGCAAGAAGGTCCATAACATTTTTCATTTATATTTATTTATTTGTTTTACTATGAAAAGACACAAACCTTTTTATGAGTGAAAACACAGAAAAAAAATCTTCTGAAGTTGGAAAATGCAGAACATTATTTTATTTTTACCTTATGCGGCAAGAAGACACAGAATCTTTAGCTGCGTGTAGGCAACACATGTTCTATAAAATTATAGTAGAGTATAAACATTAATTTATCTTTTGATTTGCTGTGATTTTTTTTGCTTGCACATTGCAACTTTTTGCTTTCACAATTGATTTTTGCTTATATTCAGCCCTACATGTACACTTGCGTCTTTCCACTGACACATTTCTGCTTCTTTCATTAATGTCTCCCTGGATTGCATGCATTCCTGGGTACCATTTAATCACTGTTGTCTCCTGTATGGCTTACCAATAATATTAGAAATAACAGCAGTATAACCTGAAAGAACTTATAATGTCTTCAGTAATAGCACAAGGAAATCTATTCTGCAGGAGTACATTCCAAGCTTATTTACAAAGGCTGAGTGCATGCCACTAAAACGGAAGTGGTACTTTCTGAGTGTTTATATTTTGAGAACGTGCACAGTGCCACATAGGGATTTCTACCACTTGTATACAAATGTTACATGCACATATGAGGCCTAGATCATGTCCTTTACATGTGCAGGTCTTCATGAGATACCTGCACTACATGGAAAAACTGTCTAGAGAGGCAAGCATAGAAAACGTTTCCACCTGCTTTTACAGGAATAGGCATTACTCGTATCATAACTTAAAAATTGCATAACTATTGCAAATATCATTAACCTGAGACCACTGTTGAAAGGAATACTTCCATTCTGTCTGCAGTATCTTAGAGCATTTGAATACACACCTGTACATGTCATTGTATAGTCAATAGTGATGCTTAAGCACCTCCGTGAGTGCTGTACTCCATCTTGCACAGAGTCAGTGTCTGCGTTAGGTATAATCATGCACACACCAGCAGGGCTTTGCTTCCCTCATTTAAATGAGTGATTATGTTACGACAAATATCAAACACATTCTATTCCACTAGCAAGAGTATTTTACATACTACAGTTGTTTCTCTAATGCTTCTTGTCAGCTCTTCGTCCAAATTCTCTTACTGAGAGCTGTAATCATATGCAATCTTTGTGCATTGTTGTATTATCTCAGGTGGTGGTCTTCATGATAGCTGTATCTCTTCATTTTCTGTATTATCTCAGGTGGTGGTCTTCATGATAGCTGTATCTCTTCATTTTATTCCTTCATATATCTTGCTAGAATTCTTCCTTTTTCATGGAAAGATATTTTCGTGGCCTTGTCCCTCTTCTAGATTGTAAGTCCTGATATTTTTACAACTTAGTCATGTTTTTTTTGCTTACTAAAGTTTGGCAACAGGCATCATTTGTGTAGTTGACAACAACTTTCACAATTATAAGAAAGCTGATGATCAGAAGCTCAAATTGTGTACTAAATTTTCAACTGTACAATACTGGAAAGGGGATATTCCTTTTTCTCCAAGGGTACGTTATTTTATAAATGTAAGCAATGAGTAATAGGGCTAACCCCCCCTCATCATATTGCATATTGATTTGTTTTGTTCATCACGTTTCCAGTTGTTGATTTTTCCTGAGGAGGTTAATACTAATGCTTTGATTATTGAGTCTGAAATTGCAACTCTTTCATGAACGCTGCTTTATTTTCCCAAGCCATTGACTTAGCATACTTAATACTCAGATGTTTGGGCATTGCTTGTCTGCCCATTTTAGAATGCATTACCCTTTTAAATACTATCCCTTACTTTACTGCCATTGTCTTTTCTCCTTCTCTGTTTTATTTTTGTTATGTACTTTTGCATATCTATCTTTCACAGGTGTACTGTGTCCTTGTTTCTTTTGAGTAGCACTTGTTCAGCTTAAGTGCATATAACATGAAATAGGACTATATAGCTGCCTTTTCACGTATCAGGTTAAGGCTGTTTCTTCACCTTATAATCAAGTGAGGTCCCATCTGTTAAATTATTTAATAACTTAGCTAGCAATATTCATTTAGAAGATTCATCAGGTAGAGTCATTGCTAATATTCCAACAGGTTATTTACATCCAACAACACAAATATATTTCTGCTTTATTACATTGTAACATATGATTTATTAAAAATCTAACTGGCCTTCCACTCACAACCCCTTCTGCCCTGTCTTTTCATCTTTTGATGCCTACCTTATGGCTTGGCGTTTTAGGATATGATTAATACATTACAGTGAGTGCAGGATTCAAAACGTCATAATTGGAGCTCAATAACCAAGGTCACTGAGCTCAAGTGTCTGCTTAAATAAGACAATAATTCAGAAAGATATCACTGAATGCATCCCTCTGGAATAATTAAGGCTATGCTCCATGTACTCTTGAGCTGCAAATGGCTTTACAAAGCAACCCGTAACTCGATAAGCCACTGCCCTTGCAATGTGACATGGGCCTGATGTCAGCCTATGCAGCCACATAGCTGCTTGGTGAATGGACAAATATAAGCTGTATTTATATTACAAATTAAATACAAAAATGAAAATCCAAATAGTTGATGCACCTATACAGATAAGCTAGAGTAACATTATACTTTAGTTTACAGTGTAGCACTTGCACAAAAGTTACAGGCTAGGCCAGTAATCCTGACATACAGAGTTAAGCCAGTTTGCTGTCTGTCCTGCAGCTCAACATTGCAGAAACTGTTTTCTGAATTGCTTGTGAGTTTCACTGGGAAAGTATGAATGAAAAACAGGCAAGCTGCTTATTGACAGCAATCCTACATTTCTGAATCAGGATTCATAGGTTCATAGGTAGGTACTAGTCTATCGGCCCTAGGGCCCATACAAGCCTAGCCAAAAAATGTACCCTGGCTTTCGCCACCCAAGAAAATTATTTTGCTGTGCCCCTGTCAAGCAGAGCCACAGAAGTGATCCCCGGGGTGAATTTCCCATTTCCCATCCAATCATCAAGATTTTTCTTGAAGAGTGCTAATGAGGAGCTCTGTTTGACATAGATAGGTAGTCTGTTCCAGAGTATGGGAAGTCTCTGGGACAGGAATCTATCCCTCCAGCATGTTCTGTTTATTGTGGTGACAAGGTTAAGGTCCCTAGAGCATGTAGCTCGGAGGGATTGGGATTTCTTTAAGTGGAGCATGTCCAACAGCCCTGGGTTTGACATAGCTTTGTATGTTAGGCAGAGATCGCCCCTGAGTAGGCGATATGCGATGGAGTAAAGCTGTAGTTTTTTGAGACGGTCTGCATAGGGCATCTGTTTGAGGCCAGTAATCCTCTTTGTGAGGTATTTCTGTGGTCTTTCCAGTTGTTGTAGATGTCTTGTGAGGTACATACCAAAAGGGGCGTTGTACTCTATAATGGGTCTAACGAGTGATGAGTAGAGGGGAACAATGACCTCTTTTTTTCTGGATGAGAATCCTTTTGTGATGAGATGAGCCACGTAGAAGGATTTCCTGACCACTGTTGCAATGTGATTATCAAAGGAGAGACTACTGTCCACCTGTGTCCCAAGGTCTCTTATCACATTTTCGGCATTAAGTAGACTACCAGCTATGTGGTAGTTCATGGGTACAGAGTTTTTACAAAAGGGGATGACAATACACTTTTTGGCATTGAGCTTCAGGCCATGGCTTTGACACCAGGTATCTGTCTCAGTGAGGCCCTTTTGTAGTTTGTCCACATCGTTAGGAGTTTAGATTATGGCTCCTAGTTTGCAGTCATCTGCAAAATTGTTAGCCAAAGACCTTCTGTGTTGGTCTGCACTTCAGAGAAGTAGATATCAAACAGGAGAGGACCCAGGACTGAACCCTGTGGTACTCCACTTGTCACTGGTCTGATGTCGGATTTGGAATCCACTACTTTCACAGTGTGGGTTCTGTCCGTGAGCCAGTTGGCAACCCAGCTTGTGACATAGGGATTTATACCTAGTGTAGTGAGCTTATCTATAATTTCAGAGTGGGGGATGGTGTTGAAAGCCTTGGCGAGATCTAGATAAGCTGTGTGAACCATTTTACCCTCATCTATGGCTTCGGTGACTGCTTCAAAGAAGTCAATCAGGTTTAGGAGACATGATCTGCCTTTTACAAATCCAAACTGAGTAGGGTCCGGAGTTTGGAGATTACCAATGTCTTTGTTTATGAGTTCTATGATGATACGTTCCATGGCCTTGCAGACCAGGCTCATCAGGCTAATGGGGCAGTAGTTCCCGGGGTCCGTCATGGCTCCCCCTTTGTGGAGTGGGATAACTGTCATGGTGCGCCATTCAGTGGGTAGAAAGCCTGAGGTGAGGCTATGATTGAACATGGTACTTAGGTAGGGTGCCAGTTCATTCTGTAGTTCATGTAGAACGCAGCCTGGGATATTGTCAGGTCCCATGGATGCTGTGTTCTTGGCTTTGGAGAGTGTGTTTTTTACCTGTGCAGCCGTGATTATAGGAACTTTGCATTCTTCTGGTATAGAGATGGGCCTCTAGGGGGTGAGAGGTGGGTAAAGTTAGCACTGAACCTATCTGCTAGGATGTTGGCAATATCAGTTGGTTCTGTATATTTAGTGCCATTATGCTGTAACTCAGAGCAGATCTGAGTGTTCCCATTTAGATTCTTGACATAGCTATAGAATGCTTTGTGGTTGTCTTTAGAGTCAGTGGCAATTTTGTTTTCGTAACTAGCTTTGGAGGATTTTATGAGGGATCTCAGCTTCTTACTGAGGTTGACCAGGAGTTCCTCCAGTCATGGGATTTTACTCTTTTTTGCAACAGTTTCTTTCTTCTGTTGTAGAGTTTGTTTATGGCAGAGGACCACCAGATTGGCTTCCTTTTTTGGAGGATAACATCTTGGTTCTATTAGGGATAGCATGATCCATGCACTCGTGTAAGTGCTTATAAAGTGCATTTGTGTAGGATTCGGCAGTCATACCTCTATTGTCCATCTGCATGGGTGTCATGAAGTTTGCCACTTCTGTCTTAAGAAGTGTGAAGTTGGCTTTTGACAAGTTTTTATGATGGTTTCCCTAATTGGGGCTGGGGGTGGGATGTGGATGTCTAGGCTGATTAGCTTGTGGTCGGATCTGACCAACAAGGAATTGACCTCTGGTGTGGAACACTGGTTTTCCATGTTGGTAATGACCAGGTCTAGGATATTGCTGCCCCTGGTGGGGGTGTGAATAAGTTGATCCAAGGCGTTGGAATTTATGAATTCTAGAAAACGTTGAGCAAAAGAGTTGGTACATAAGTAGTTTTCCCAGTTAATGGTGGGGTAGTTGAAATTGCCCATTATTAGGGTGTTGGGTTGTACCCTAATACTTTCCAGTGTATCAAGAAATGAAGCGTGTGAATCCTGGGGCATGGTGGGGGGTCTGTAGCAAGCTACAATTTGGATTGCGGTCTTGCCCAGAGTTAGTTGCACTTGGATAATCTCTGATGCATTATGCTGTGCAACTAGCCTGGAGGTGTGGATATCCTTAATGAATATGGACACGCATCCGCCTTTAGTGCTTCTTTCTGGGTTAGGTGGCCGAAAGGTGTGGTATGAATTGAAGCCTGGTAATGCAGGGGTGCTCTCTGGAGCTTTGAACCAGGTCTCTGTCACTGCACAGATGTCAATGTTCTCCATTTTAAGGAGTGCCTCGAGTGAGTGCATTTTGAGGTTTAGACTTCTAGCATTGAGTAGCATTACCCTCAGATTTTGCTTCAAGACATTTTCTTTATTTATTTGTTAACTAAGTAAGTGAACTGGTTATTATGGACACTTTTCAGACACAAACACAAGCAACAAGAATAGGGTTAAATGCAATATGTGTGGATGCTTTAGAAAAAATACCCATGCAACCAATATGTTTTGAGAGGTGTGAAAAGCTTATCTGGATAAAACCCTATGAGAGCACACAGACTTCACATACACAAGTGACCAGAGGACGGGACTGCTGAGGGTAAAGGCTATAAAAATGTTAAGAGTAGCATTAGTTCAGTCAGTTACAAACAATGACTTAGAAATTTCATTTGGAAAGCCTAAGGTACAGTTTTGTATGTCTGAATTTTGTTTTGGCACTCGGGTACATTGAAGCAGTAGCACATGCCTGAAACTAAAAGAAGAAATTGATTTTTGTTCAGGGCTAAGTTAGTTACCATATGGGTATATCTGTACAAGGTCATTTTCCAAATTATTTGCAATGACTAAAGTCCAGAAAAAAAATAAAGAAACTGAAATAAAATAGTAAGTAATTTAACCATCAGACTGTTTTGCAAGGAAATTCTTATGTGTTATAACAGCAAATGAACAGCTCCTTTAACTATGTTGAGTCAAAATAATACTGAAAAAGATGTCACAGCTTCATCTTACAAAACCTTACATATTACTTTATTATGCATATGCATGCCCCCACAAACAGCAGTAATGCAACATTGGTTTCTACAAAGCACTGCAATAGCTAATGGAAGCCCTTCTTAATTTTGCAACCTTTCCAAACCTCTGCATTACTTGTATTAGTCTCATTTAGTAGAATTGACTGCGGTGGTGGTGCTGCGGTAGCGTTGTCGTCTCACAGTAAGACGTTGTCCTGTTCGATTCTCAGCTAGAGCGTCTTCTGTGTGGAGACATGCGTGATTGGGCATGCCTTCGTTGAAAGTTGTGCATCATGGCCGGCAACTCGGCATGTAAAAATCTACTGCCAATCATTAGCAGACCGGAGTTCCGCTGTGGTGACCCCTAACCAGGAAAAGCCGAAAGACACAACAAAAAAAGTCTCATTTAGTAGAATTATGGAGCTCTGGATTAGAACTGCATCATATTCAGAAGTAAACAAACAAGCAGGACAGCAATTTTCAATTAGTAAAGCAATTATTTTAAAGAATTCCCTATCCTACAGGCTGAGTGACTTCATAAACAGGAAAGGCTGTCAACATCAGTTATAAGAGGGCCAAGACATCTTCTGCACCTTTTATATTACTGTTCTACTGCTGCATGTGGTTTGGGAATGAACTTATAGAATGGTGTTTGGCCAAAATGCTAAATCTCCAACAGTGAACAGATGCATTCTTCATTTGGGAGCGTTGCTACTGCCATGCAGTTTTCTAAATCTCAGTAAGAGAGAGATGGCAGAGCTATGCCATAAGAAACACATTAGGGAAGGTCCGGCACCATGGCATACAGAGATGAGGCCCTGAGTACAGTCCAGGTGACCTGTGTTTGATTAGCAACACTGGCACATGAGGGGGCAGGTGAGAGGATGGGCTTATGTGGCCAACAGCAAATTGCCATCCTGGGGAAGTGTGGCAACATGACCCACTGCAATGGCAGTAACTAGCAGTAGGTAGTGTGTCACCCATGGAAGGGGCCAGACAAGCTTGCATTATTAGTAGCTCATGTTTACCACTGAACTGGAGGGCACAGGTGTGTATGGCAGTGTGAACACCTCTCCCCTAGTGAAGTGGCTATCATGGGTTAGTGGGTTGTCTAGTGGGGAGGGAGTATAGGTTACTTTGAATGACTTCCAGGCTGTCCTGCTGCTTATCAGCAAATTCTCATTGCAGGGGGAACCGTTAGTTTGACTGGGCTTCCCAAGAAGGAATGAATGAACTATAAGGCTGTCACCTAGCCCAGGATTGTTCATCTCTCATCCATATAGACCAGCTGGGCTGATAAGATACAGGTAAAAGAGTCATAAGGTTGGGGTTCTACATAGGTTGTATGAGGGAAAAGAAATACATTTGGGAAGGATATGAATACACTACCTCTGTGAACTTATATTAAGTATATCCCTTGACATGCACATCAGGAAAAGAAAAAACAAAAACTGAAAACATATGGATGCCAACCCATCAAAGCCTTCCCAGCTGCTATGTGTTCCTGAATCATCACATGACCACACTTCCAGTTCTGAAAAAGACAGTAGATGGGTAGAGAGTACTCCTTCCCTTCTTGACTTTTCATTTAGTGAGGAAATTCACATTGTAAGACTAAAAGCAAGAGAAATGCCAAATGTGCACACATAGGGCTAATTATTAAAAAAACAAAAACTAAAGGAGGCATCAATTAAGTATAAAAAAATGAAAACTTCATTCCCCTTCCAATAACTAACTAAATTATGGATGGACCAGTTTCTTGAATAAATTATTCTTGCATCATATAAAATACTCAAGGCCAAATCTTTTATTATACTGCTGGCTTCTAGGTTTCATCTTTCTTTACTCTGTCCTCCGTCCCATGAAATGTAATGCATCCACTGAATTTATCACCTTTCAATCAGGGCGAGATCAAGCAGTCAGTCTTTATACAGAGCCTGCTATGTCAATCCACTGTTATGCCAGAGAAGAGAAAATATATCAAGCTGCACTTGCTGCAGTTTTACCTGAGTTATTCCATCCTGCTATAACTGTTTTTTTTTTTTTTTTTCTCTTATGCCAGCATACAAACATTATAACTGTAGGTGTGTGTGTGTGTGTGTGTGTGTGTGTGTGTGTGTGTGTGTGTGTGTGTGTGTGTGTGTGTGTGTGTGTGTGTGTGTGTGTGTGTGTATGTGTGTGTGTGCAAATCACTTATGATTTCCTCTCACATAGCATGTTTTTTTTACAAACAATTTGCCATTCCATTAACTGGGAGAGAGATTAGAGAGGCATGGAGTACCACTCGACTGTCTAATATATAGGATATGACTATACTCAAACTGTGGGCCACCAAATGGATGTTATTCCAGTAAAACCAAGGGACTGCAAACAATATAGGTTCATAGTTATAGATTATGAGCAAAAATTTACCATGAAGCACATTTTACAAAACAGAGGTTATTTATACATGCACTCGCATAGTAAGAACCCCATTGTACACTCATGAGAAGAATAATTATGTACCCACACCCTCTTCCTAATGTTTTGTACTGAGATCATTAACCCTTTTAGTAAACGGAGATGCACTGAGTTCTGTGCAAAGCTAAGTATTTCTTTCTTTCTTTCTGTAAGATTCTTTTACCTAAGAGTTACAATATATGTGTTAAGTTAATTTATTAAGAGTAATTTTGCCAAGTCAAAACTGTTGTCTTCAAAGTTGTACAACCCATGTTTTTGGAAGGGGACTGTGTCTCTCTGTCCCCCTATAAAGGGGCATTACTCCCACTCCCCTATCTTTAAATATGCTAATTTCAAGATCACACTACTTTGAACAAAGGGCGCAATTTCAAGTAACTGTCCTATATAACAGAATTGCTTTGATGCAATGGACAGTTCCTGAACATATCAGTAGGGACACAGTTCCTGAATATATCAGTACTGGACATGGTATGGCACGGGCTTTATTTCTGCAAAGAATGGTTTCATTGAAATGGTTTTCAGTCACCTAGCTTCAGCTAAATGGAATCCATCTTTTGTCATCCATTCTACTTCAGCAAAGCCATGGAGGACATGTAAAGCTGTGCATCGCTTTTGCTGGTTTGTGCAGCCATCGCTTTAAAATTCTCATATCCTTGCAGTTGCAATATCATGTTTACTTCTCATTTTTCTGTATGCTGTCTCATGGATTTTACAATCACTGCAGCAATTTTGGGTTGGAATGCTAAAATAAAAAACAATGCTTAATTTCCAATAGAACAATAGCTAGGCCTCGTGTGATGTAAACATGCTATATCAACAGTATCATTTCTGCAGCTTTATTTTGGGAACAAAAACAAAAAGATTCACTGAGCTCACCACCAAAGGCAGTACACGTGGAAACCAAGTAAATGTAGAAAGCCAACCTGCGGCTGCCACCCAAGCTGAAGTAAAATGGTTTAAATTGTTAAAATCACTTTCTTTATTAACAAAATAAAACATAATCCTGCTGCTGCTGTCTGGATAAGTGCTTTCGGTTGTTGAACCTTTATCAAATCCTAAAGAAAAAAGCAGCTTCCTTTCATTTAAAAAGAGCTTCCTGCAGCTCATTCATTCAATCAACCAATAAAGTTTTGGTGTATGGACACACCTCTCATTCAGAGTGCATGTTCTATTTACTTAGTGTTAGCTAGAAGCTTGGAGTTTTTAAAGTGAAATAACACAGGATTGATGCATGTGCATTATTTCTTTAGAGCCCTTCCTTTCAAGATGGGTTTGAGCGGTACAATTTCATTTAATCCAGGTTTCTGGTCCGCTCTAAGGTTCATAATCCATTTTGTTTCCTCAGTTTCGGTATAGTTGGCCAGATCCCCTCCTTGTATTGTTTCTACTAGCCTGCTTACAACAAATAGAATGTTCAAAGAGCGTATCCTGAGACACTGTCAGGACATTAGAGATCAAGTAAATACGAATGCTCTGTATGGTCATATTAAAGTTAATGGAGACCACACTTTTAAATTTATGGTCTTAAGCAGGCTACTTTAAAAACTCCAAGCTTTTCGCTAACACTAAGTAAATAGAACATGCACTCTGAATGAGAGGTGTGTCCATACACCAAAACTTTATTGGTTGATTGAATGAATGAGCTGCAGGAAGCTCTTTTAAATAAAAGGAAGCTGCTTTTTCTTTAGGATTTGATAAAGGTTCAACAACCGAAAGCGCTTATCCAGACAGCAGCAGCAGGATTATGTTTTATTTTGTTAATAAAGGAACTGATTTTAACAATTTCAAACATTTTACTTCAGCTTAGGTGGCAGCAGTAGGTTTGCTTTCTACTTCATTTTGGGAAGGGTTAAAAACTGGGCTCTGCTGGTGTCACTTATATTTTCTTTTGTGTACTTATGCGCTTACATCCATCCCTTGTTTATATCAACTTTTTCATAATAAAGAATAATTCATTTCAGACTCCCAATTCATATGGTAAAACTCTTACTGGTTTTACATTCAATTTATTCAGGAGTGACTATGTATCTGCTTCATCTGCTCCAGTTACTCTACTGATCTTGAATTATTATACTACATAACAAGGTTACAAGTGGTCAGCCATGTGCTAGTTTTGGCAGCCAACAAATCAGCATTTTTCAAAATCTTTTGTCACTGCTGAGTCTGTGTCACTTGAATTAGTACTGTTGTTGCTACAGATCTGGACAGATAAAACCACTTTGTTCTGTTATCGCTCTACATCCTAGATATGCACTAAAATTGGATAGAAAGAAGCACTCGCCTCTAAGTCTTTCCCTTTAAAAGAACTGTGAGATTTTAAAATTAACAAACCACAAAGGCACATTTTACGTAAAACTTGAAGTGAAATTTTCATGATGACAATGAAAAGTATTGTGCATAACTTCCAGTCTAGCTCAGATTACTGTTATTTCTTAGGAAGAACTCATATAGCCCTTTAGCTAACAGTAGAGATTGCAAAAATAGAATTTGTTCACTGTAAATAATACTGCCTACCTCAGTTAAATTGTTATAGAACAGAATAAGTTGAAATCTGGTTTCAGGTGTAGACAGCATTTCTGTGATAGCTGTAATCAAACATGTGACTCAAGGAAGTTAACTTCTTCAGGCTTCCTAATCAGGATGCTGATAGTGTTTCCCATTTGTTGAATACCTAATTCTTGTAATGCAAAAACCAATTATGGAGAACAATGACATGCAAAAAGCAGGTAGAATGACATTTATAAGAGGCAAAAGAATTAATCCCTGTGCTATACTGTTCGTAAAGTTTTCATTTTCATGCAGCATAAGTGAGAATGCTTACACCAGTATCTTCAGTTAAACATTAGTTTCTTGTGTACAGAATGCATCATGCTCAATACCATATCTTATCTCTTTGCTCACTGCCATCCGTTGTCCAATTGTCAAGCATAATGTGATAATGACAAATGCTGTCTGTATTGTCTCCTTCAAATCAGTTTTCATTAACCTGTACCCAATAAAGGAATATGAGCACACATTTCACTAAAACAACAGAACTTTACACTCCACTCTATACAATTAACTGTGATCACATGCACAGAATCTACAAAATTTTGTAAGAATCAATTAGCTGTAATGCCACTCCCTCCCATCTAGTATTTGACGTTGTCAGTATATCTGCAGACTTATATTTTCTGTTAAAATATCACTAGCTCTTTTTGCTATCCAACAGTGGCAATTTTTTTCAACCTGATATTTATCATTAAGTAACCTCACACATAGATGCACAAAGCTTCATTAGCTTTAGTGTGTTAGATATAATTTGTTATAGAACACTATCCTGCATTCTGCATATAGGACAGTGACCAATATTGCCTTCACAGCAGCAGCAGAAATCCCAGTAAATGTGGACCTGACAGATTCTTAAATAGGTAAATAGCTACACCCGCTTCCACTATGAGTGGACAAAACTGAATGCACCCCTAAACTGGAAGTCCCCATCCCCCAAACCTATATATACATATATATATATATATATATATATATATATATATATATATATACTAACTCCATGATCGTACCATCTCAAACAAGAGGAAATTCCCCCGGAAAGGGCATCACTGCCTGCACAACTTATTGACAGTGATTTCCTATGGAGGAACTCCTCTCATTGATAGGTTGAGTCTCAGGCAACTGAAGCTTGAGAGTTCAGTCATCACCCACTAGTAGGATAACTGCTACAGCCACCTTATATTTGTCATTAAACTATCTTGTGAAGCATGGTGTGTACATGTGTGCACACACACACACGCACACACACACACACACACACACACACACATGCATATGCACACACATACATGCACTCGCACACATAAAAATACACACACACAAATGTGCATGCATGTACACACAGACACACACACACACACACACGCACATGCACATACAAACCAGGGGTGAATTTCCTGTTTCCCATCTAATTGTCCACATTACACTTGAATTAGATTAGGGAGGAACTCTGCTTCACATAGATAGGGAGCCTGTTCTAGAGAAAGGGTAGTCTCTGGAATACATGCCTGTCTCTCTCCAGCAGGTCCTATCTATATCACAGGCATGATTTAAGTCTTTAGAATGGGTAATTCTGCTGTTGTTTGTTTTGTGGAAATGCTGAAAGTCACTCAGTGTAAGATCCAACAATGTCCTGTATGGTAGCCATAGATCTCCCCTCAACAGCCTGTAGGAGACAGAATACAGGGATAGGTCTGCAAAGGACATGTTACTTACATCCTGTATTCTTTTATTGAGAAACCTCTGTGGACATTCCCATTGTTGGATGTGTCTGGTTAGGGACATAACAAAGAAGTATTGAACTAAAAGACAAGTCTGAGGAATGCCAAATACAATGGAACAATCACCTCCTTGGACCTAGATGCCATACCTTTGTTTATAAGTTGCACATCATAGAATGATGGTCAAAAGTTAGATTACTATCTATATGTGTCCCCAAATCCCTGACTATTGGGTCGACAATTAGGGGTGTGTTATCAATATGATAGTCATCATGGATGGATGACTTCCTGAAGGACACCGTTATGCATTCTTGGCATTTTGTTTTAATCCATGGCTCAGACACAAGCTATTTTCCTGGTTGAGCCTTTCCTGGGGAACATTAGTGAATTCCATGGCGGCTGTTCCTAATTTGCAATCATCTGCAAATTTAGTCTGTCAGAGGCCCTTGACATTGGCCTTGACATCAGAGAAGTAGATGCCAAAAAAGACCAGTCTCAGGACTGATCCCTGAAGGACTCTGCTTATGACTGGACTCTTTGTAGAGGTGGACTCCCCAATTCTATCTTCCTGGGTCCTGTCTGTGCACCATCTGGCTATCTACTAGGTGACATAAGGGTTTATACCTAACCTTTTGAGTTTGTCAACAATGCCTGAGTGGGGCATTGTGTTAAATGCCTTGGCCAGGTCAAAGTAGGCAGTGAGAACCATTTTACCCTCTGATTACTTTGGTGACCTTCACAAAAAACTCCACCAGGTTGAGTAGGTATGACCTGCGCTTGACCAAACCAAACTGTGTTGGGATCAGTGTCTGCAGGTTTCCTATGTCATTATTAATCATTTCTATGATAATTCTTTCCATGGCTTTGCATGTGAGACCAGTGAGACTTATGAGTCTGTAGTTTCCAGGGTCTGTAGATGGCCTGCCTTTGGGCAGAGAGATGACAGTAGGCATTATCCATTCATGAGGCACAAAGTCTGTTTGGAATCTACAGTTAACTAGTGATTCAAAAAAAAAAAAAATGCAAATGTAGAACACAAGTGAACCAGAACAAAACAGCTACTTCAGTCACTATTTCCACAGAATCAAAATCAGTCCAGGATAAAGCAAACTTCTTCTTTATTCCATAAAACAGAGAACAACGAAATGCTTTCCACGTATTTATAATACGCTTCATCAGATTTCAATGTACATTGAAGCAGCTCAGTTTAAATAGTACACTACATTCCTTTAATTGATGCAATTAACTTGCTAATTGAAAACACCTATCTCTGTCAAGCAGCATAACTGTCTCTTAAAGTCACAATGAATCTATACTTAATCTAATATATCAGTTTGTCTCTATTCTACAATGTTATATATCAAATATGTATATATATAGATTACTTATATATATATAAAACAACATCGGTCATATCAAATTGAATAGAGTGCAATGAAGTAAAATGAATAAACATTAAAATAGAATAAAACAAAACCAAAAACGAAAAAGAAAAAGAATAAAATAGTCTAGCAAAAATGTATGCATCAATGAACCTCAAAGTATTTCTCCACATAACTAGCCCTTAACCCAAGTCAGAAGCCTCATTAACTGACACTTTATTTTATCTACTTCTTTTATATTTTGCATAACCAATAATATATACATATATTAATTCCTGTTTATCAATACTATAAAAAGTAATAAATAAATCAATAAATATATAGATAAATAAAAATATATACATATATACATATAAGTGTATATATACACATATATACATGCATACATACATACATAGATACCCACATATAAAAAACAATATATTATTACAATAAAGTGCATAGTGCTCTATATTGTTCCTTACTGAGATCTATATCATGGCAGGTCCAAATTGCCCTCTATCTCTTCAGCTTCTTATTGTATATCTTATGAACATATATTGATACCTGACAGACATGTATATATATACTCATATATAGACCAATAAATGTACATACTAGTAAATACATGAGTAAATCAATAAACAAATAGATATATAAATATATAAATATAAATATAAATAAATAGCAATATATATCAACTAGCTATTATTACATAAAGTGCTGAGTGCATATGGGCTAAACCATTGCCAATAGCCCTAAAACCATGTATTCATACAATAAAAAATGTTGATGAAATATCTTATATAAATATATATGGAAATACATATGTATAAATATATGTAAATATCTATATGTGTAAAAATAAATAAAAGAATGTATATGTAAAATAAATGAATTAAATAAATTTATTATATCATGATGCCACAATGTGAATGTGAACGTAGGTCTATATCAAAGGTAAATACGCAAAATATTAAGTTTATTGTGTCATTGATGCTACAATGTTAATATAAATACAATTCATTAGATATCACACCATAAAATTCATAGGAAAACATGTATGTATATAACATCAACCCATAGCCACAAATGAGTGAATTTCCTATATATCATCACATATAGTCTACAGTGACCAACATGTGCAGACCAACCTATCTATCCTTTGTACTGATCTTATCTTAACATGGGTCTCATGGGAACATACTGATTTAGGCCAGGTGGATAATGTGCTTTCATCTTTAGAATCCAATATAGTTCCCTTTGTTCAAGGAAATTCACTGTTTCTCCTCCATTTCTATCTTTTTCAACTATTTGTAATATCCTAAACTTAAAGCTATGTGATGTATATTGCTTATTGGTTTCATTATTTTTCTTAATGTCATATATGTGATTGTATATTCTCTTTCTGAATTCTCTCTTTGTGAGTCCTATATAGAATGCTGTGCAGCTCTCACATGTTGCTAAGTAGATGAGTATTACAAGAGGCATAGAAACTGGGTTTAAACTCATATTTCAGAGTTGGATGCATAAACTCCTGGACCCTTGTAATGAACTGACACATATTACACTGATTACATGCAAAAGTAAGTTTTTTTTTTAACTAGTGATTCCAGATGGCCTGATAGGTCATGTTTCATGCTATTTAGAAGGCAGCCTGGGATATTGTCTGGTCCCATCAATGCAGTGTTCTTGGCCTTAGAGAGAACACTGAGGACCTGCTCCCTAGTGATAGTTGAGGGAGTTATATTTGATGGTATTTCCTGAGGAGTGGCTAAAGGGGAGACGGGGCAAAGTGTGAGATGAATTTTCCTGCCAGTAGGTTTGTTATATCTTCTGGCTCAGTATAGGCAGCCCCAGTAATAATAAGCTCTGCACACAATTGTGTATTGCCTTTGAGGTTGCGGACATAGCTAAAAAATGTCTTGTAGTTGACCATGGCATGGGATGCCAAATTTACCTCAAATTAGTCTTCAGTAGACTATTTGTCCTCTGAATTTGATAAGAATATTTTTTTCCTGCTGGGTGCTACACCTCCTAATTTTTGTCATGATTTTCTTCCTTCTGTTATACAGTCTATTGATGCTGTGATTCCACCAGGATGGCTTGTTTTTTTTTGTTTTTTTTTGTTTTTTTTGTGTGCTAGTTCTGTACTTATTCCTGGTGGATAAAGCTACCTCTTTGCAGCTGTTAGCATTCTTGTATAGGGTTTCTGTGAACAGTTCCACATAGGCAGCACTGTTCTCAGGGTTTAGGGGGCTTGATATTTGCCAGGTTATCACTTAATAGTAGTAAGTTAGCCTTAGAGTAGTTCCTGAACATTCCAGGGTTAGCTGGGGTTACATTTATTTTACTTCAAAGGAGACCATTTTGTGGTCTGACCTTACCAGCAAGGACATTACACTAAGGGATGTGTAGCACTTTCCTGTATTAGTGAGGACAAGATCCAATATGTTTGTGCCCCTGTTTGATGTATTGACAATCTGGTCCAGGGAGTTTGTTTACAAAATCTAGAAAGTTCTGTGCCTGCACATTTGATGCTGTATATGAGCCACAGAAAGGACCTATAACTTGCAAGGAAGTGGTATGTAATTTTATCTATGGTGATTTGAACATGGAGAAGCTCAAGTGTATAATCCTGTCTGACCAGAATTGAGGTATATTTATTTTTTGTGTAAATTGAGATACATCCACCTTTATTCCCTGCTTGTATAGTAGCTGGTCTAAATGTGTGGAAGGTATTATAGCCTTGCAGTGTCAGGATGCTTTCCACAGTTTTAAACCTTGTCTCAGTTATTGCACAGATGTCAGTATTCTCTAGGGTGAGGAGAGCTTATAGAGAGTGGAGTTTCTTGTTTAGACTCATGGCATTAAGCAGTAACACCTTTAGATTTTCTTGGTTTTGATTTGCTATGTCGGAAGAATTTTCAGTTTGGCATTGCCTGAAAATGCACTATGGGGGAGGACAATCCATCCATCCATCCATCCATCCATCCATCCATCCATCCATCCATCCATCCATCCATCCACAACTCTTTTTCACAGTTTTGCACATGGGGTTGTGGTGTCACTTCATCAGTGACAATCACCGAGAACCAGAGTTTACACTTTTTTAGCTAATATTTGGAAACCTATAGAGCAGAAGTGCAAACCAGACCTGGCAAAGCAGTGTGATCTGTTACTATCTCTTTCCATGCTGACAAATATTCCATCCTCTTAGAATGACACTAGAACCAAGCCAATTATTAAAGTCAGTCATCTTCTCTTCATATTGTGGCATCATCCTTGAAGGAGGTCGAATGTTGCTCAGTGCTGGGCTCATACCAGCTTGGGACACTTATTCCAATAGCTCCATGATGTCTCTCTTCATATAGACTAGGGATGCATGTCTCAAGTCATTTATACCCACATGGACTACGACTGATTCAAACTGGTACTTATGGTCAAATGACCTAAATCATGTGTAATGTGATGGATCCTGGCCTTTGATAAGCAACTGACTGTGACTTTCTCCTTACTCAGTCTGGTGAGGGGGACATCAGCATGTCTCACAATGGAGTCTCCAATGACCAGAATGTTGGATTGTGTGGTGGCTTGCGTTATGGGCTTAGAAGCAGAGGCTCCATGAAATGTGACTGCGTGTGTTGATGTGGGTATTGTTTTGAAAGACTACATTTGGGGCTGTTGAGGGCATTTATTATGTGTACTTCATCTAGGAGGACTTTGGGGGTTTAGGAAGGTTACATTTTAGTGCTTCGTCATATATGGGTCTATGTGTCTGCTTTGTACTGTGTGTGATGGGTGTAGCGTGTGTACTACTGATGACCTGATTGTCATTAGGAGTGATATTATGTGAGAGCTTTGCCTCTAGTGACTTTGTTTAAAAACATCTCTCACATGCCTTATTAGTTTGTTTGAGAATTAGCTGGCTGTCAGTAAACACATTGCTTCAGTTTCCACATTGCTTCAGTATGTCCATATCCACCAAGCTGGTAACAGAGATAGTGGGAAAGTTCATATCCATGGCAACAGGCCTTTTTTATTGATTAGGTGGTTGCAGTGGGAATATAAAGCAAAGTCAAGAGTATCTGTTTTATGACTCTTGGGGGGGGGTGCTTGTCATTGCAAACTAATTACACTGTGTGCAACTAGGTATTAGTGAAATTTCAAGAGTGCTTTTACAGGAAAAAATGTCATCTCTAGGTGTCAGCATCTATACTGGGCACTGCCAAACACTTGAGGGGAAATTACTAAAGTGGACCCTGATGATTTGTGGATGGAGTAGTTAAGGACATATTCTGAAGTTAGGTTATGTAATGGATAATCAAGCAGCACTTACTGAAATGAAAAAAAAAAAGAAACAGCTTTGTCAAAAACAATGAATAATGGGGATTCACCTAATTGACTACTACCTGGCTACTACTAGTACTGGTCTCACCACATAATTTAAAGGAATGGACTGGAATGTAAAAAAAAATAATAAAATAAATAAGTAAATAAATAAATACATCCATAAATAACCTCCAATAAGAAGATCCAATTCATATCTCTCAACCTCTTAGCACAAAAAATCTGGACAAAGCTAAAAATAATAGGGGAACAAAGGACCAAAAATAGTGACAAATTTTAAATTACATGTATAAACTTGGACAGTTATTAGAATAAAAGGATTTGTGTTACCATGCATTTTCTGCAGGATATGAAGTCTGAAACGTAAATGCCTGGCATTATTTAATGTATTTAGTCCTCACTGATTTGCCAGAAAACCACAAGTTGTATGAGGAACGGACCAAAATATGAGGCAAAAATCTGGACATTCTACAAAAATCTGGACATTTGAAAGCTATGATCTGATTCCTTGCTGGAGAATTTTTAAATAAATCTTTTACAAAATGACTGCTGGAATCCACAACTGCAGAAGAATGGATCACTGGATAAAGATGGCAAGAGTGAGAATCTGATGATGTAATGGTATTGTTTCAGTATTGCTATACCTTCCACTCAGGTAAGCAACTGAAGAGATTTGATGACTGAAGATATCATTCTTCAGGCTGGGCAATGGTCTTTAATGTGCAGCTCTCTTTCATTCTCTGATGCTGTTTTTATTTATCTATTTATCCATTGGTGACCTGGTTAATCCCATTAGGCTAGTGGCCTCTTTTCAGGGGAGACCTGAGGTGGTATTTCTGCTATTAAGTGAAATTTTGCCAAGTCCTAGGGAACTTACCCTAATCTAGATAGTAAAAGTGGGCTATCACTAGTGCTTGGAAAATTTCAAGATGGAGGAAGAAAGGAAAAAACAGTCAGAGAGTACAGTGCTGACACTGGACAATACTGAAATCTTACAGACTCTGTGAGAGAGGAGATATTTGTTAAAGAGCTGGAGGAAGGATGTCTGGAAACTCCAGTGTTGCTGGGGATGTTGAATTCAGCTGAGCCAAATGCTGATGAGGAAGTAATCTGCAGTACTATATTGAATAGTGGGATGAAAGAGGTAACAGAGAATGTGCTTCCAGATTAATCAGGAGAAGGAGCTGGATTGTTAGAAAGTGGGTGCTGACAGCAATTTGGGGATATGCTGGCCAGTGGAATAGCTGTTTTTAAAGAGATTTTCCTGCAACAAGGTGTTTTTATGAGCAGTAAAAAAATACATATGCAGAAATGTTAAACATTGGAAAGAAAGATGCTGTGATAGAAGCTGAAAGAAAACAAGAACTGATGCAAAGACAACAAAACCATAAGATAAGATCAGTGGTAAGAATTAAAACAAAGAAAACTGACATTATTATCAGGTATGAAGTTATATAGACAGTTTTATATTACCTTTGAAGTTTACAGTACAGGACATGAGACCTTTAATACACTTAGGAACAGAAGACTTTTGTCAAGGGAAAGACATACCTACTAAAGCTGGTGGACTTCTTTGAGAGGGTCACCAAGGCAATGGATGAGGGAAAAATGGTGCATATTGCCTACCTGGACTTGGCTAAGGCATTCAGTACAATACATACTCAGGTGTAGTTGACTGACAAACTCATAGAACTGGGAATAACCTCTTATAACTCACTGGATTTCCATCTGCCTTGCAGACAGGACCCAGGAAGTCAAGACTGAGGAGATTACATCTACTAAGAGGCCATATATCAGAGGGGTACCTTGGGGCTCCATGCTGAGACTGCTCCTATTTGGCATGTACTTCGGGAGGTAAAGGCTAATGTCAAGGGCCTTTGGCTGACCAGGTTCGCAGATAACTCCAAACTGGGAGCTATCATAGACCCCCCCATTGATACAAACATCTTACAAAATGTTCTAACACAGACAAATGACTTGTGCCATGGATTAAAACTCAATTCCAAGAATGCATTAGAGTGCCTTTTGGGAAAATGGGCACCCAGGCTAATTACTCCATCCTAAGATTTGAGCCATTAGTCAGGGATTTGGGAACATATGGAGATAGTAATCAGGCATTTGACCAACATGTGGCTAAAGTAGTAAGAAAATCATTATATGTCACTCACCTTACAAGTAAGGGCATGGCATCCAGGTCCAAAGAAGACATAGTGCCACTTTAGTCGGCCCTTATCAGACCCATCATTGAGTTTAATGTTCCCTTCATCATATACCTGACAGGGCATTTGCAACAGCAGGAATGCCTATAAAAGGTATTCCTTACCAGGAGAATCCAGGCTATAGACACATTGTCCTATATGGATTGCCTTAAAGCCCTACCTCTATACTCAGTCTCTACAGGTTACTGAGATGTGATCTATGCCTGGCATACAAGGCATCCACAGTTCCAGATCTGATGGACCTTTTGCACAGGTGCAAAATGAACAGCATCAGAACCACTAGATCCAAGAATTTAAAATTTGCTTGCACCACAAATAGTACGTGTGGATGAGACAGATGTGTGTCTCAGAGGATTTCAGAGGTCTGGAACACAATCCCCATCCATGTGGAGCAAAGTCCATTCCTGACCCTGTTTAAGCACAACCTTGACCAATGGATGGGAAATAAAAAATTCACCCTAGGTCTGATTCCACTCTAATATACCCCCACATACCTTTTAAAAACTTCCTAACTAACATACCCCCTGCTAATAAACATTGTTGATACATTAGGACACATTTGGGTTGGGTTGGGTTGCACAGCTAGGCTTATAAAGGCACTGGTGCTCATTAGCCTACTATATACCTATGAACCTATAAACTTTTAATTTACTTGAAAAAAATATGGATGAAGCAGATAAAAAGAGGATATTTACACCGTTGAATGAGTATATTTTTTCCAGATGTTGGGACTACAGTTAGAGAAGAAAATAAATGTGCAGTTTAGAACATCTCACATAGAGGAATTTGAGTTAAATTATGTTTTTTTTCTATTTGTAATAATGTGCATAAGATAAAAATGTATGATGTTTGGATAGGGGATGGAAAGTATGGGTGACACTGGATGTGCATGGAGGAAAATTGCTACATATTTAAAATGTTATAATTGTGAATGGGGATCATGGAACAACAAGGTATTGGGTCAACCTAAATTTTACACACATGTATCTATCTATCTATCTATCTATATATATATATATATATATATATATATATATATATATATATATATATATCCAAATAAAAGAAGATGTGAGAAATGCATGGAAAGGGGGCATACTACAAAAAATTGTACGCCTAATTGCAGAAAATGCAATGAATTTGAACATTTTTGGTTTGACTAACCTTTAACAGAAAAGGAAAGGTTAGAAGAAGAAGAAGAAGACAATATTTCAGAATAATATGATGATAGTATACCTGAATATACTGGTGGAGAAAGTATTATGAGGGACACAATTGAATAATGTAATGTACTTAACATGGAAAAAGATAACTGGAATAAGATGCAAAATGTTTTGCAAACAGAAAATATTACAGTGCAAGATAAAACTGATATGCAGCATTAAGAAGTGAAGAATGGAAAATGGAGAATTCAAGACAGGAGAAGAATAAGAAGAAAATGATAGTAAATTCATTTGGGGATCATGCAGAGAAGGAAAAGGGAAAAAATAAAATATGGAAATAAGAAAGATTCAAAAAAGGAAAGGGGTAACTTGGTAATTTTACCACTAAATGTCAACAACATTCAGAATGATATTAGAGGTGTGTTAGTGACTGAATGGTGTAAAAAAATAAGTATGGATGTGATATATTTGTTAGATATGAGATATGTGAATGAAGAAAAAAGAAAAGAACTGAGGCAATACTGGGTAAAAAAATATATATGGTCAGTGGGGAGTGATATGTGTTTAGGAATAGGATTTTTTTTATTCAAAAGTGAATAAATAAAAATACTGGATATCCTTGTAGTAGTACCTGGAAGACTAATAGTATGTGATATAAGGAAAAGAGAAATATGTATAATGGTAATTGTAGTTTATGCATTTATCAAGATGGCAGAAGGGAAAAAGATGTCTGAGGAACTTAAAAACTTTGTCCAGTTAAAAATGTCAGTTAATATGTTGGGATATTTTAACTGTAATTTGCGAAGGGGATTGAAATAACACAAGATATTAAAGTAATAAGAAAAGTTATAAGACATGGAGGACTGAAAATAGGAAAAACAGAGAACGGACAAATAAAGGGGGACTTTCAGAACTGAGACAGATTATATGGTGCATTCAAAAGATATGAAAGAAATAATAAGTGGGGTAGAAATGGCTGAGATTTCAGATCATAGAGCAGTGTGGGCTATAATAGATTATAAAGAAATAATAGGGCTAGAGTAAGAGATGCAAAGAAATAATAAAAGAAGGGAGAGGAATAAACAGGCTAACTGGCGAGATTGCTAAAAAATAAGCTGAAAATGGAACATAATATTTTATAGAAATCATATGACAAGACAGCACATTATGAAAACTGGATATATTGGTGGAGTGCTTTAAAAAATAAGAAAATATTTTTTTTTTACTGTAGAAAAAACAGTGAAACAAAGGAAAAGGATAGCATGTAGTAAAATTATAAAAAGACATGAAGACGAAGTAGAACAATGTGGTGACAGAATAAGAGAATTTCAAAGATAGCTGTATGAAAAAGTAGAGAAAAGTTTAAAAAATATGTAGTTTAGGCAACAATATTTTTGAAAGGAAAAAGAGGATGTTTCTCCATTTTGGGGAAAGAGGTAAATATAAGAGAAGGAAGAAAGAATGCAATGCTTGATGATGAGGGGAAATATTAGCTATAGGAGGAGAAAAATAAGGGAATTGTGTAAAAGTCTGTGGGTAGAATGTATGAAAAGGAAATAGTACAAAAAAATAGTATGGATTGTAAAAAATCTGAAGATGTTAATAATTTTCTAGAAAAGGAGATCACTATAAGAGAAATGGAAGAAATGATAAAAGAAGGAAGAAAAGAATCAGCTCCAGGAATAGATGGCATAGGTTATGATTATTATAAACTGATGAATAAAAATGAAAAAGTAATATTATGCAAAATATTAAATGAGTGGTTAGAGAAAGTATAATAGATGAAAGGATTTCTGGTGGAACATTAAGGTTATATGGAAATGCTTATACACTGATATCAATCCTTTATAGGGAAAGCAATATTTAACCTGCAGGGCAAATTAATTATGGGCCTCTTCCTATTCTATTACCTTTCCCTCTCTAATTATTTGTTCCAAATGCCTTGGTTCCTCTGCCAGTTTTCATCAGTAAATTCCAGCCCCCCTCCTGCCTGTTCTCTGTACCCCTAACTGCAGTCACCCCTATTGACAAAATCTCCTTTCTCCACTGGCTTAGTTCTTATTCTATCTTCTGCTACTTTATGAATATAATATTCTGTATTGTTATTGTTATTCTCCATAAGGATCCCAGTATCTCATTATTTCCCCCCATTTCATCATCATCCCTTTCCCCTTTGAATTATAGCTTTCTGCTTGTGCTATGTATAGGAGACTTAGCTGTGTAGCTCTGAAATACCCCTTCAAATTAGATAATCCCAAACTGCCTTGTTCTATTGGAAGAATCAATTTACACCACTTGACTCTTGCCCATTCCCCTACCAGATAAAATCCTTCAACTCTTTATTTGCTATCCACAGCTTCTCCTCTGGCTGATAAAAATGTCTGACCTGTATATAAAACTAAATGGACAAAAAAAATTCACTGTTAGTATCTTGTTATCCATATCTATAAAACGGACCTTCAACTTTCTGTTTTTGTATCATTTTTTTAGTCTCTTCCCACATATCCTTAGCTGCCATAATAAAATCATTTTAATCATACTCCTAAGTATTTCATTTTATTATAAAAAAGTATTTCGGTTTTTCCCGGTTAGGGATCTCTGGTCTGCTTATGATTGGCAGTAATTTTTACGGTGTCAAGTTGCCAGCCCAGTGCCCAACCTTCAGAGAAGGCACACCCACACACACATGCACCTACCTGCATGTCTTTTAAATTTCAGTCAGTCACAGGGAGGACATGCAGACTCCACACAAAAGGCACTACAGCCGAGAATTGAAATGGACAGCCTCTTGCTATGAGGTGACAATGCATTATAAGAGAGAATTGCTGAACCAATTCATGTGTGGGTAGAGAGTTTACAGCAATTGCCTTTGTTTTATCTTCATTAATTTTATATCACCAAAAGACTTGAAACTGTCTCAGAATGTTCCACAACACTGAAATGTCCTTTTCTGGTTTTATTAAGTACAAAATAATATTATCTGCAAATAAAGCCAACTTTTCTTGATTACCATACCAATTACAACCTTGAATTTCTGACTACCTTATTTCCTTTGACAGTGGTTTTAAATATAACTCAAATAACAAAGGTGAAAGAGGACACTGCTGTCTGGTTATTGTGGTCAAACAAAACTTATCAGAGAGGAAACCCCATCCAGCCACTTAATTTTTATCTCTGATCCCGTAAATATTCTTTAATCAACCTTATTATTTTATCAGGAAATGCAAATAGTTCAATAGCCCTACTCATAAAATCCCAGCTTACTTTGTTGAGTGCTTTCTCTGCATCAAGACCACCAACAACAATGGTATTTTTTCTTACATTCTGCTTCCTTCTGGATCGTCATTGCTCTAATAATGTTGTCAAATGTTTGTCTCCCCTCCACAAAACCATATTAATCCATAACTGTCAATGTTGGCATCACATTTGCCATTCCTTTAGGCATTATAGACATAAACATTTTATAATCATGGTTTAGAATCAAAATGAGTCTATATGAAGCTGGATCTGATGGATCTTTACCATCTTTAGGTATTACAGCCACCACAACTTTCATCCAGGATGTTGTTGCTTCTCCTCCTTTTAAAGTATTGTTAAACAAAACCTTCCAGATCTGTATCACTTTCTTCCCTACTAGCTTCCAAACTTCCACAGAATTACCATCTGTTCTAGGCAAAATCCAGTATCATTTTCTTGCAAGGTATAGGTCCCCCTCTTTGACCCTGGAAGCCCATACCATGTATTTAAACTTATTAGAAACACTCAATATTCAACCCAATACCATATTCATGGGTGAATGTAATTACCTCATTAGTAACTAGGAATCCTACAAGACACCAAATGTACAGGCACAGAGATTCCTGGATTTTGTAAACACAAACTCCCTGGACCAGATTGCCAATACACCAAGCAAGGGTGCAACCATACTGGATCTGATCCTCACTAATATTGGAGACTGCTGCAAACCTCCTAGTATATTGTCTTCCCTGATAAGATCAGACCACAAAATGGCCTCCTTTGAAGTAAAAATAAAACCTGGTCTCCCAGCTAACTCTGGAATATTCAGAACTACTCTGAGGCTAATGTCATGCTAGTAAGTGATAACTTGGCAAAATGTCAAGTCCCTTTAAACCCTGAGAACACTGCTGCCTATGCAGAATGGTTCACAGAAACCCTGTACAAGCATGTTAATAGCTGCATAGAGGCAGCTGTACCCACCAGGAAGAAGTACAGAACTAACTCAAAAAACAAGCCACCCTGGTGGAATCACCAGATCAATAGGCTGTATAACAAAAGGAAGAAAATCATGGCAAAAATTAGGAGGTGCAGCACCCGATAAAAGCACTCTCATCAAACTAAATAAACAACTCAGGGGACAAAGAAAGTCTAACAAAATGTTGAGATAAATTTGGCCTCCCAGACCAAGGACAACCACAAGGCATTCTTTAGCTATGTTGGCAACTCCAAAGGCAATACACAATTGTGTACAGAGCTCATTGTAAATAGTGCCACCTATACTGAGCCAGAAGATATAGCAAACCTCCTGGCTGATAAAATTCAGATCCAACTTTACCCTTCTCTCCCTCTCAACCTTCCCTCAGGAAATATTATCAAATATAACTCCTGATCAGGCCCTCTGGAATTGTCATTTAACTGTAGCCTCCAAACAGGTATTGGGCATCATGAATGGAGAATAGCATCAGACATCCCTCTGCGCAAAGGTGGGCCATGTACAGACCCTGAAAACTACAGACCCATAAAGTCTCACTAATCTTATATACAAAGCCATGGAATTAATTTTCATGTAAGTGATCAATAATGATATAGCAAACCACCAGACACTGGACACAACCTAGTTTTATTTAATCAAGGGCAGATCATGCCTACTAAACCTGGTGGACTTCTTTGAGAAGGTCACCAAAACAATGGATGAGGACAAAATGGTTCATGCTGCTTACTTTGACCTGGCCAAGGCATTTGACACAATAGCCTACTTGGGATTGTTGACAAACTCACGAGGTTAGGCACAAACCTGTATGCTATCCAATGGATAGCCAGCTGGATTACAGACAGGACCCAGGAAGTTAGAACTGAGGAGTCCTCCACTACAAAGAGGCCAGTCACAAGTGAAGTCTGTCAGGGATCAGTCCTTGGACCGCTCCTTTTTGGTATTTACTTCTATGAAGTCAAGGCCATTGTCAATGGTCTCTGGCTGACTAAATATCCGGGTGATTGCAAATTAGGAGCTGTCAATGAATCCCCCACTGAGACAAATGTTTTCTAGGAAGGGTTGAAACAGATGAACAACTGGTGTCAGAGCCATGGACTAAAACTCAATGCCAAGAAATGCAGAACAGTATCCTTTGTGAATTCATCCCTCCCTCGTTAACTATCATATTGACAACACATCCCTTAGAGTTGACCCATAGTCAGGGACTTAAGGGCACACCTAGACAGTAATCTAGCCTTTGACCATCATTTGTCTACAGTAGTGATGAAATCATTCTATATTGTTCAACTTATTAAACAAGGATATGGCATCTAGGTCCAAGGAAAGTCATTGTTCCACAGTATTTGGCATTCATCAGACCTATCATTGAGTACAATTTACCCTTTGGTATGTACCTAACCAGGCATATCCAATAAATGGAATGTCCACAGAGGTTTCTCACTAAAAGAATACAGGGCATAAGTAAACTGTCCTAGTCAGACCACCTCAAGGCCCTATCTCTGTATTCTGTCTCCTACAGGCTGTTGAGGGGAGATCTATGCCTGGCATACAGAGCATTGTCAGAGCCCACTCTGATGGACCTCCTGCATATCCACAAAACAAACAACACCAGAATTAGCCATGCTAAAGACTTAAGCCTTGCCTGTGATATAAATAGGACCTGCTGGAGAGACAGGTATGTATCTCAGAGACTACCCTGTCTCTGGAACAGACTCCCCATCCATGTGAAGCAGAATTCCTCCCTTACCCAATTCAAGCGTAACTTGAACAATTGGGTGAGGACCAGGAAATTCATCCCTGGCTTTGCACCTATGTCTCTAATGGACACAGGCAACCTAACACTGGTTCATCTCCCAGGCCGCTGCTTGTAAATGTTTCATCTCCCAAGCCCCTGCTTATACTTATCAAGGGTATCAGAACTTGTCAGTGATTTGGGATGCATGGCTAGGCTTGAAAAGGTCCTTGTGGTCATTAGCCTAGTATACATCTATGAACCTATGAAGACTATGATGTAGATTGGTTATATGTCACCATTTTTATCTCATCTCCTCCTATCCTGACTTTTACTAATTGAGCCTCATCTACCTCTAACCTTAGCATATTTAATTCTTCAACATTCGTCTTCTTTATACAGATTTTCTTAAAATTTCCAAAATATTTCTAATACCTCTACAGGATCTCTGGTTATTTTCCTTGTTATAGACTAAGCTTGTCAACAGCCCTTTCTACTTTCTGTTGCCTAAGTTGTTGTGCTGAAAGCGTGTGTTGTCTGGAATTGTTACCAATAAACAGTTGCTTAACAGCAATCTTTCTAAATTCATCCATATTATTGAGGTAGTCCCTTCTTTTCTCTTTAGCACTCTGCAGTTGCATCTCTTCTTGTTCTGTGAGATTTCTCTTATTCATCAATACTTTAACCTTTGTCTGTCCCTCTAAATAATTCTTGTTACTTATTAAATATATCTCTTTTTTGTTTATTTCTACCCTATTTTTAAATTCCACTTCCATTGTATCCTGCTTTTTAGTTATATTTTCTGATGACATTTTTGTCTTCACTAATAAATCCTGAATAATATCCACTACTTGTTCCTTAAATTTGTCTCTCTTTAACAGATAGGTGGGGAAGCACCAGTGTCTCATTTTTATTTCATTATCAGACATTTTTATTTTAGTTATTATTGGTGCGTGATCTGAAAATAGTTATTAAAAGCATATCAAAACTTTCAAACAAATGCACATGTTCCTGTGAAATATAATTTCCATCTGGCCTAGCCCAGTTTTTCTACCTTGGGGAATAATATGTAAATTCTCCCCAAGCTCCTTACTACTGAATTCACATTTTCTATACCAAATATTTTCATAAATTTCTTAAAAAATCTACCCTCCTTTATTATATTTTCCCTTCTAGACCCCCTAGATACATCCTCAGTGTCGTAAATCAAATTCCAGTTCCCACCTGTAAGTAATATTCCCTTCTGAAAGCTCATACTTCTCACAGAATTTTCTTAAGCTCCATTGTAGCAGTTTTAGATCTAATACAAATACATGCCAGTGTAATCCTCCTCCCTTGCCAGTAGTCCCTTAATACTACAATGCTACCATTATTATCTTTCCCCCTCTTTTATCACTATTAGAGCTCCTCTATCAATTAATATAAGTACTCCCTTTTCTATTTGTCCCAGATATTCCACTGAATAACCATGCTGAAATCCTTTATTTATCAAATTCACATGCTCCATTCTTTCCAATATAGTTCACTGTTGTTTCTGCTTTGTATATACATGTGAGATCATTCACATTTAAAGATAATATAGAAAGTGGTGTCACTATGATAAGAACTTATCATCCTCACCTGCTATGTATAACAGCTTTTTTTGTAATGTGTAATTTCAGGTTTTGTATTACATGCATACACTAATCCTTGGCAGGTTGATCTTTTATGGAGTTTTTTTTTTGTCATACCCATTTGAACCTATGTCACATCTTACAAGACATATTGTTGTAGTGAAAACCCCAAACAAAATATCAAACACACACTAGGATTAGCTCCATAAACTATTAGCTTAATGCAAACACACAAAATTATGTACATCTTTAAATAATGAACGTTAACCCACCTAATTGGAACAATTGTTCCAGATTGACAGCTACAGTCACAGGCTTAAATTGTCCTATAATGAAGGTTATCCATACTAAGGTGTATGGTACAGCCTGTGCTTCTACTTACTCTAAGCACTCTCCATTTTTATCTTATCTTTATTCCTCTTTCAGATGTAGAAAACAACTTTAATGCCTTCAGAAAATATTGGGGGGAATTTAATAAACCATAGATGGACTTATTTTACATGTAAGCATAGTGGCACACTGCTTACATGAAGGTAAGCAGATGTGCAATCCAGTAGAGGGAGCTGAGGGGCATGCACAAGCATGTGCACATGAAGTGTCTGTGGCATGCAAATCACCTCATAAGCATGTGAAATGCATGCAAATTATGTAGGTAGAGCAATCCAGCAAACAGATAGACAGTCATGTAGACCACCCCCAGATTTAATAAACTCCATGTAGGAATAGTGTAAGTCCTACATGGAGTATACTGTGGCCATGTCTGCAGCACCCCTCAGCAGCATGCTTTGCATATTAATGAAGTCACGCTACTGAGAGAGAGCCATGTAACACAGTACAGAATCAGTGTAGGGGTGTGTTACAGTGTCCGCAGATGAGTAACACACCACCTGCACTGTTAAAGTGCCAGATGGCACTTAAAAATAAAGTGAATCATGTTTAAATAATTTTATTTTTTATTGTTTTTTTTTTTGTGTGTTTGCGTGGTGCAGCCCTTAGGAATAGACACATGCCAGACATCTAAAAATAGAAACCAGATGCATTTAATTAGTTAGGAAAGGTCACGTTTAAGCATAGCTAAGTGGGTTTGCATGGCCAGCATGGTGCTCAGCAGTACTTAAACATAACTCAGAGTTATATAGAAATGTATAGCTGCAATCACCATATCCTTGCTAGCTGAATGGTTGGAGTCATGGCCTCATGTGCAGTAGGTGCACAGTTCTAATACAGGCCCTTCAGCTTTTTACATGTGACGAGGAAATGTTATAATTTTTTTATCATGTATACATTGACATTTGTTAAGTGGGTTAGCCCAACTGGACCAGAAGCACATTTTCATTGGAGATCCAAGGATAAAAGCCCCAGTTACACACAACTGTCCAATACATTAAAGTTACACTTCAAGATACCATAGTGAAATGCATATGTTTAGGAGATGTAAAGTAAAATAGATACACATAATAATAAAGTTTTATTAATGAACAATTACTTTCTATAATTTTTGTTATCTTTTTGAAAAACTCTGGTTTGCCTGTAGCTAAGCTCTGCTAAGTATTGCTAAGCCAAGCCAAGTAATGCTTAAACAGGACCTGTATTAGCAGTACTTAGCAATGTGCAGCTCTGCTTAGTTGGTTTGAGCACTGCTAAGCAATCACAGTTTAAGCAGTCATCAGCTCAGCTAATTGGGTTTGTGCACCACTAAGCATTGCTAAGTATTCTCTGTCTAAGCACTGCTCAGCTAAGCTCAGCAGGTTTGCTAAGCAGAGCTGAGCATTTTTAAAAATGGCCAATTGCAGCAAAGGGTAGGAAAACAGCCTTATTTAAGTGCAGTAGGTGAGAATACAGCCAGAACCTGTTGGAGTTTGATCACTGCAGGAGTTATGGCTGGAGATGGAGAGGGTACGCACTTCTGAGGACAGAGCTGGGGCATTTTGGAGTCCAGGTTCATGGTTGGGCTCCTTGTGAAAGACCATGGTGACCAGTTGCTGCAGGGCCAGTACCAGGGGTCTGAATACAAATCAGAGGCCTGGGACTGGTTGGCACATTGTCTCACCACTGGTAACTGGCATCCTCCACACTGGTGAGCAGGTGCATCATCATTATGATGACATGAAGCATAGAAAGGGGTAGTTCTCTTGGCCTAATGAATTCAAGATGCTCGGGACTGCAATGACCCAAGTATAGGAACCATTGATTTATCAAATTCTAGTATGAATATCTGATAGACAGATATGCATAATGGTGTGTTTCCTCCCCACATCTGCAGAAGAGAGGGCTCACAACCTGGAGGCCCATGCAGGGCACTTGGCCAGGATGCACTGAGAGTGTGGTGATTACAGATACATCTTGCAATATATAATAATCTAATTAAGAAAGAGCACAGTAGTAGCTGCCAGTAGGTATATTCTGTTGTGAGTGTACTGCAATGAATGTATTCATGGACCTGGACTGATAGAAGTGAGTATTGACAGGTACAGTTCAGTACTGATGAAAGCATGTAACATGCTAATGTTAAGGAAAGAAAGTTAATACTGCATTAATAATGTGTGGGAATAGTATGTGTAGACTGTATTAATAATACATGTTCTGGCAATAAAGTACACCGGCACTGAAAATGTGAAGGGAATAAATTAACTAAATTCCTAATCTACAGGAAATACAATGCAACTGGAGTCAGAATTGTGAAGAAATAAAGTTAGTACTGCATAGATTGTGGAATAACAGCTGTCTTTCAATGCCTGCATTATTTAAAGTGTCGAACAATAAAGATCGTCAGATGTACGCCAATCACTGTGTCATGTCACCCTCAATAAATCTGTGTTCTGCCAATTGTTGTGTGTATTCTGAGCTATTGTTCAAGAAATAGAATATTACAGGTGCTGTGAAGTAAACATGGGTATAACACCGTGAAGTGACCAAAGCTTGGCCAATAAAGAACTGTTATGCTAAAGTATAGATGTGGAACTGTACTACGATATAATGCAATATGATATTTGTTCTGCACTAAAATCTGAACCTAGACTAGTACCGTCTAAGATATTATAGTGTGTTTCTCCCAGGATTGTCTTGTGTTAACCTTTGTATTTCAGCTATATGCATTTCTGAATGTAGGTATGCTGATGCATGCAAGTATGAAACTATAATAGCTGTAGACTGCAAATATAACATCTGCAAATGTATATGGGTCAGGTAGGCAACCCAGCACCCCCATATGGTCTGTACAGATCACACTTATTTTCATCCACTAAGAGTTAATTGCATACACCTGCATTCCAAGTATTAATACACAGTTCTCCTACTATTTAATTCTGTCATGCATGAATCTCATGTATGTATGTTCAACTGTCACTGCAGTCTTGTGTGACACTCTACCTATATTACCAGGTGAGACTTTGTCACCAGGTGAGCTTTAGGTACATATCACTCAATCAGCACACAGCAGTAGCTCAGTGTGTTAAGCAATATATATATATATATATATATATATATATATATATATATATATATATATATTGTTGTTGTTGTTTTTTTGCCACACACAGACCTGGGTTTGAATCCAGTGACCGATACTAAGATATATTTATAGTAACAGACAAGTGATACTGACTATTTATAGAAGCAGTTATATATTGTTAATAGATATTCTCCCCACAGGACTTACAGGCAAATAAATGTCTGTAGTAGCTGTATGAAGGGTATACTAATGTCTGTATCCAGATGTATTACTGCGTAAAGAGCATTGCTCAGCAAGGTGATAAGACACCATTAAATAAAATGTCATGAAGTACACTACTATCCCAAGTTAATAAGACAAATGAAATGGTCTATTGTTGGTATGGCTGTATGCCTGGTGCATCTGTGAATGTCTGCTGGTAGTCTAATTCCATGCCTGCCAATAAAGGCAGGATAAGTGCAAACTCTCTGTACTGTGCACGATATGGATCAATTCTGCCAAAAAACTTGGATACAGATATAAACCCAGTTGAAGTATGCCAGTAGCACACTCACACAACATCAATGCAGTGTACACTTTGGTAGTCATATATGTTTCCCTGATATGTAATAGTCCCCTGTAGTTATGTACCTGTAGGTGTTACAGCTTGGCCCATACCATCCCATCTGGATAGTTAGAGGTATAGACATGCTACAGAAGCTATAGGTCACTTGTCGACATAAAGTAAGGGCAAACCTGTAGAGTATTCAGCAGTACTGTTGTTAAAAATATAGTCTATACAGTTGGTAATGGAATGTCTTTCTCTCCCCCCACCCCGTATCTGCATCACAAATTATTATTCTTATGCTATGGGTATGGTTCCATTTTCATATCTGTTGTTCTCAAAATCTAATGTTGGTCCTTGTGTTGTATTATTGGTTATATATTTCAATGGTTGCATACTAACACATCTTGTTGAAATACCAATGTTGTTGGCCTTTTGCCATAACTGTTACTGGCATGCGGTTACAATGATGACTGTTATTCTATTTATGCCTGTGTTCTGTATGTTATGCAATTCTATTGTTCTGGGTTAATTGGAACACCCATACATGCTGTTATAACTAATATTGAAATGTTCTGCTCATGACTAACCTATACACTTTAACAAACCTCAACACCATACCATGATTGGATAGACTGGTTCCAGCAGATCTGCCTATCCCACCTCATCTGCCCATGGCATCGGGTACCAGCACATCTGGGACCCAACCTGGAGCTGCCCCCTCTGCTGGTCCTGCACCACCCATGGGTGGAACCACCTCAGGGGATGGGGTACATCCCCATCTGGGCACAGGCATGGACAGGGACTGGTCATCTGGCAAAAGTTTCCAAGTATAGTGTGCAAGGTTATCCAGTGTGATTTGGATGATCGACTGCACCAGATCGAGGGCAGACTGGTGCACCTGGAGGGGCAGGCCAGCTGCAGTGCCTAACCTCCAGCACAGCTACCTTTGGGGCCTTGAAGGAGCACTGATGACTGCCCAAGGGTGTGGAGCTCAGTCTTACTGTTGTCATCTGGTAGCACTTGGTCCTCCAATTCCCAAACACCCTCCCCGTCCAAGGTGTTAACCCCCCCCTCATGTGTCATACACCGCCTCTGTCTGCTGTCTTGTTTGTTTTGTCTGTCTGCAAATGCAACCTCTCCTACCCAACTTAACTCCCCAAATGTACCCTTCCCCAACATTCCTCTCTCTATCCTTAAAAAAAAAAAAATGGGTATCTGTCCCACACAAAAATAAAAATCACCCCATACATAGCTCTCCATTTCATCCCCATGTACACTGCCATCAATCAATCATCCCAGCAATTAATCAACAAAGTTATGTCACCCACATCCCTCCCTGTGGATGTGAGGCTCCAAATTCCAAATTGTCTACAACATGTGCAACTGTTGCTGTACAAGAAATGAAGAGACATGGTCCTTTCCTACACCTGTCCTGCACTGCCTTTCATATTGTTTTTCCCCTGCTTGCCCCCATTTCACCACTTTCTTATCACCCCTTTTTTCTTTTCTTATTTTTTGGAAATAGCGTGGGCTTAAGTGGAACTAAGCACAGCTTAGAATCATGATGCATAGCACAAACCCACTTAAAACTGCTTAAAACTGCTTCAATCACCTTATCTGATTCTGTCACTGTTATGCATATCAATAAAATAATCACCCCTGCCAACTCTCAGACCCAGGACCTTCAGAACTACAGCAGAGTGCATTATCCCACTAGACCACTCAGCTTTGGAGAAGAGCTGGTATTTCTATAAATATATCATGCATTCCACTGATGTCACATCAGCAAAAAAAATCATCCCTCCCAAATATTGAACACAAGACCATGTCAACTACAGCACAGTGCATTAGCCCACTAGGCCACTCAGCTGTGAAGAAAAACTTGTGTTTTTACAAACATATCCTGATTGCCAGTGACACATTACTTCCACATATAATGGGATAAATGACAGCATACTTGCGCCTGTGATGCAGACACCAAACCAGTACACAGCCAAATACATGTTGATGGAAGTACATGAGGCCTACGATATCAGATAGAGCTGACAACTGCACAGACTGTAGTAGAATGTCATGGTATGGTTGTCATAAAACCTATTCTGTGTGTTGAAGTACTGGCAAGTCAGTGCAGATTGAGATTACAAACTCATGACAGACCAGTCAGTGTCACATGTCATACCCATCCGAATATACATGTTCATGTGAAACCTGTGTAGCACACTGTATGCATGCACATATGTCTTGCAACTATACCTGCCATAATAATGACTCAGTAGCTCTATCTGTTACATTCCTAACATGTGTGACATCTGGACACCCACAGTCCTGGTCCACAGTCCAGTCTGTTGCACAACTATATGCTTGTCAATACAACATAGAAATAACTGAGCCCTGCAATGTCCAGCAAAACTGGTTGCTGCTACGGTAGTCACTGCCACCCACAGTAGCATGTCAAATCCCTGTAGGGTGGGACATATGTCACAAATATGAATATGTGTCCTAAATGTCACCTACCACTCTCTGGATGGCACTATTACTTAACATATGTACCAGAGGCACATGCCTCACCTGGACTGCTATGGGTACCCTCACCATGACTATGCTATGACAACAGAGCTGACACTGCTCCCTCACTGACATATACAGCTTGCTGTTCCCCAATGTGTTCACAATCTCTGATATGACTCCTGGCCAGAATTCAGTAGCTGCAGCCTGCTACACATGCAGCAGTATGTTCAACTAACTGTTACAGACCTACCATAACTTTCAAACACCTAGAACAGGGCATCCACACAACATCCATACATAAAGGGTTTGGGAGGAAATGATTAGGTTACAGGGACATCTCATAGCCTCCCCCTACAAACATATGCAGCTGATAGACCAGTGTCAACTGCAGCAGCATGCACATTCAGATACAAATGATGTATGGCACTCACATCTGCCTATCTCCTTACTGACCCCAGCACACATTGTTAAACAGTACACTGCCACAGAATCAGAAGGTCTGTTAACAATGGGTAAACATAGCATGGAAAAATGTGGATATACCACATCAATCCAAACAGTGGACAGTATTCCTACCTACCCTCTGTGATGCTGTAGCTCCCACACCTCAATAATGTCCTCCTCACAGGCCAGGAAAAGGGCCAAGGCCTACATGAAGGCCTTAATTATAGCACTGTGTTGCCATGCCATTGGCAAATGAAAATGCAACCCAGCTGTTCTGGATGCTATTAGCAATTGTGAGTCACAGACTGGTGCACAGGCAATCACCTGTTCATGATCATTACCTACAAAAGGCAAGCTGCTGCCTATGGTAAACAGGTCTGTGACTTTCTTCATAAAGACAGACTGCACTTTCCTAGGAAAACTACCACTGGATTTCTGCTCACAAAGGAATACAGCACCATACCAGGTATGTCATACAATTTCCCCATGTGATGGAATGCAGATGGGGGGATGCAGTCATGGGAAATATGAATTTCAACAGTAGGTCTGAACAACATATCTTGGAATGCCATGTTGCTGTTAGTCAGCTGTCAAGCACCTACAGTCTTCCCTTTTTGGCGCTGTCTGCAGTGACATAGATCAGAGCTCTGCCCCCTGAGACCCCCAACAATGGTCAGCTCACGTAAGAATGCTACTGGATTGTCTGTTGTACAATAGTGACAGTAGCTTCTAGTGGATACAGCTGGCAGATCACATCATGTACTGTCAGGGAGCCCTTCTCAGTCTGTAAATGTCAGACAGGCATAGTTTAAACATTGTGCAGGTGTCCCTGACTGTTCCTGATGTGCTCTGGCTAGGTTACTGTGTATTCCACACCTGTATCTCATTGCCTGACAGCTATGGCTAGCATACCTGATGACCCACTGCAGCAGGACAGAAGGTTATAGGCAGTAGTAGTGGGGGGACACAAGCTCTGCCTCAGCAACAGTGTGTACCTATTGAGCATACAATGTAAGGGAATGAATACAGTACCAGATATTAATGTACCATTACTGTATTCTGAGGGGTCTGACATATCACAGACACATTCCCCACAGTCTGGGGACAACCATTACATATTGTCCAACTTGTTTCCAGGCATCCACATTTGTCTGGCAGGGGGTCCACATATATCAGGCATGTGTACACATTCCACAAACATCTGTGTACTGCAGATGTCAGACAGCTACTATGAGGAAACTTACACCACATTTGTGCTGCTCTTAGTTATTGTGTAACACATATGTTGCTGGAATGTCTACATACACTTTTAGTACCACTCACATATTTGTTGGATAGTGGCTGTATGACATGGCACTGTAACGTTGCCCATAGGGAACACACCACAGTAGATGGCAGTGATGGGTGTGAATACAAAACAACACAGTCTGTCACAGCACACAGGCCATAACTGGTATACCTAGAATCATACAAGCTTACTAGGCTATGGGCCTTGAGCCCCCAAAAGCCTAGCCAGATGTTAACCCATGTTTATGCAAGGCAGCACCTGCTGTCCCAGTCCAACAGGGAAACAGATGGTATCCCAAGGGTGTATATGCTGTTAACCATCCAATTATCCAGGTTCCACTTGCAAAAGTGTAAATAGCTACCCTGCCTGATGTGGAAAGGGTGTCCATTCCACAGCAGGATGAGTGTGTGGGACACACATCTGAGCTGCCAACAATCCCAGTTGATGCCATACACAAGGTTGAGGGTGGGTGTGGGGGTTAATAGAATGGAGCTTCAGTTGCACTTGTGCAGCTGTCCCAAAAATGTAGAGTCCATGATTGCCTTGTATGCCAGACAGAGGTCACCTCTGAGGAGTATATATGAAACTGGATAGAGGGATGGGCTTATAGCCTATCTGTGTATGGTAGATGTTTGAGGCCCTGGTAATCCCTGGTGGGGAACATCTGTAATGTCCCCAGCTGCTGCATGTGCTGTGTGAGGTGAAAGATGAACAGGGTATTATACTCAATAATGGGCCTTATTGGGGGAATACAGGGATGTTATGGCCCCATTTCCCTGGATGACATACCCTTATGTATGAGGTGGGCCATGTAAAAGGTTTACCTTACAAAGGAAGCAACATGGTGTTGAAATGTCATGTTGCCATCAACCTGTGTGCACAGATTGCTCACTATTAATTGCATGCCTAGGATGTTGTTAGTACTGTGATAATATGTGGGGATATCACTCTCCCCAAAGGGGTTGACACTGCATTTCCTGGTATGCAGCCTGAGGCCATGTTTCTGGAACCAGTCATGTGTCTGCGTGATAATCTCCTAGGCATATGTCCACATCACTAGCGAATCTGGTGACAGCACATAGCATGTAGTTATCTGCAAGCATGGTTGGCCATAGCCTAATGGCTGTATCCTGCAATGCAGAAGTGTACATCATACATAACAGAGGCCCAAACACAGAACACCAGGTTATGCTGCTAGTTATGGGTCAACTGTTTGATGTGGATTCCTCTATGTGGATTAGGTGGGTCATGTCAGTGCACCACTGTGCTACTCTTCTGGCAACATATGGTGTGATGCATACTTGGGAGCATATATCTGTTATGGCCAAGTGGGTTATACTGCCAAAGTCTTTGTCCAGGTCAATGTAGGCAGTGTGTACTGTCACCCCCTCATAGCTTTGGTGACTATGTCAAAGAGGTCAATCGATTGTAACAGATATGATCTCTTCCTTGACAAAGCCTAACTGTGTGATGGAGTGTGTGGAGGTCACCAATGTCCTTGTTAATGAGATTCAATGTTAATGGCTTTCTGCCATTTGTGTGCTGGCATGGGTACGTCTTCCAATGTATGTTTGGGTTGTTCAAGTAACCCAGGATCAGGGTACAGACCCAAATCCTAATACAGTTGATGAAGTCCATATAGACAGACTGGGCTTCCTGATCACATGTGATTGCCGGTAGCTAGCTATGATTTCAATAGGTGTGTTGACAATGATGAACTGCCCCTGCAGTATTCCCTGTGCATTTTACTGCCTGTACAGAGTGGAGGTGTATATGTGTCTCATATATAGTGAAACCTCATGTCCCACTTTAGGGTCTAACTGTATGATAGGATGATTGACCAGTTAAGGCTTGGGTGCTCTCTGCAGCTTTGAACCATGTGTCTGTGATTGCACAGATGTCAGCATTTCCCAGGGTTAAGAGTGCCTGCACTCAGGGCAGTGTTATGTGTAGACTCCTAGCATTTAGCAGATTGGCCTTCAATGTGTGCTGTGCTGTCAGTCATATGATGGTAGTGATAACCTCACCACTTTTCCTAATAAAAGCATTATAGGTGGCGAGAACCATTGCCAGACACATGAAGGCCAGTTGAGACAGATGGAGGCCATCTCTGGCAAAGCATCATGGTTTGTTGACAATATCATCCTAGGCTCTCAGGTACTAGAACCCCCCAGAATATCACAAGATAACACGCCACAAGATAAGGTCAATCATTTCCTGACTGTATTGCGGCATCAGTCTGGGTGACAGCAGAATGCTGCTTAAGGCTAGGGGCATACCTGCCTGGGACACATAATCAGCATGCTCACTCATGTTTCACTGCATATAATCCAGGGAGGTACATCTCAGGTTAGGCATGCCAACAGGGACTGTAACAGACTAATGACAGTACCTGTTGGTGAGAGACAGCAGTGTGTATATGATATGGCAGATTCTGTCACCTGACACACAAGTAACTGTGACCATCTACATATACAGCCTGGTGAGAGGCACATCAGTGTGTCTCACAATGGAGTCTCCTATGTGTAATATGTTTGATATGTGGTGATGTCTTTGTGGCTGTGGGACACAAGTGTGTAGCTATGTGTGGCATGTGCTGTATAGGGCTGTGGTGTTCACATGTGGCTTTGCCTTTGAGGTCTCCTTTGTTTGTGGATGTGTATGCTGAGGACCTCTGCATATATGAGTGTGTGTGTGAGTGTGTGTGTGTGTGTATGTGTGTTGTGTAGGTGTGGGTGATGTGTGAGGAGTACTGATTGTGTTGACTACCTGTTTGGGGACAGATATGTGGGCTTGACAGGGAGAGACCATGGACTGTGGGTTCCTAATGTTATTGCATCTCTCACACGGTGTGTTCTTTGGTGGTGTTTGTAGATGGTTGTCCATCCATGTACATGAGGCAGGTGCTACACTGTGCCAGGATGCCTATATCAAACGGACTGGCAAGGGAAACTCTAGGGCATTGTCTAGCCATATATTCCAGAATCTGAGGGAGGAAGGCCAGGGAGACCTAAGGAGTGGGCCTACAACCCAGATGCTTACTACAACAGTAGGAGGGTGACACCACTGCATACACTGTACAAGCAGTAATAGGTGCTACAGGAAAATGCATTTGAACACCTTATAGGACATGCAGCAAGTAGCTGGAAATATCAAGATCAGGAGGGCAATGCATGATGTATTGCCACTATGTTGCTAATAGCCACATACATACTGTGGTGATAGGTGGGGGGTATGATGTGGGAGTTAGCGATGGATATTGCTGGCAAATGTGGATGTGCAGGGTCTGTACATAATGGTGAGCAATGTATGTGGTCATGTGATGTGTTCCCCTCTTCATGTCTTTCAGGAGGGCTGTACCGCCATAAGGAATCCACCTTCCTCAGAAGCAGAGACTGCTGCCATAATTGATGCCCTGAGACTCCATCACCAGGTCCTGTTGTCATTGAGTTGCCATAACCAGCAAGAATGAGTTGCACTGTGGCAGACCTCGTGGCATCAGTTAATCATGTTGGCCAGCAGGACAGGAGCTATGAGCAGGTCCAACACTGGTCCACTGATATGATACATCATGCACGGCAAAGGGCTGCAACTATGGCCAGGGACTGTGCTGGCACTGGTGGAGGGCCTGCTACACAACAACCACTCTTGGCCACAGAGGAGTTCATGGAAAACCTGGGTTCAGCCACCAGCTCACAAGAATCAATCACACCATATGTCATGGATGTGTGTGGCACAGCTTCCACAACTGAGAAATGTCCATGTAAGCCTCCAGTTGTCATCACATTAATACTATAGCATTCATAGTGGCAGCTTCTGCATATCTGTATGCATATGTCAGGTCAATCTGCATTTGTGTGGAGGGGGTTTATAATGCACATGTGTGCACACATATTCTGAATGTCAGCAATATGAGTAGTATCACAGTTTGTACTGTACATGTTGATATATGCACATATTAACCTGTACCAATCCCATATTTGTGTCTGCTGACAATACCTCTCCCCCACAAATCCATAGGTACCTCTGGTGTAGCCGGGGGTCCATCATCCTGTAGCCTGTGAGTGTGGCACTGTTTTGTTATGGCTCATTTATACCCTAGGCATGTTAAGGACTGCCAGATTGCCATGGACACAACTGTTAAGCTTACCCATATTGCAATACGTGCATGTTCACTTGTGGAGGGGTGCACTGCAGTGCATTACATCGGTAATCACAGTAGCATATTTACAGGAGCTGTAACATATTAGCACATATGTTTGTGAAGGTATAGGCATTCTGCCATAAAGGGGTGCATTACTATTGTGGAAATGGGTACACTGTGTTGTAGGTGAAGGTCCATCACATACACTGACATGTCACTTATCTCACAGGTGTATAGTACTAGCAATGTTGTCCTGATGTAGCTGCACTGCATGTTGTTAAGGACCTGTTTTGTGCATGTCTGTTGTGGTCTGCTTGTGTGTTGTGCATGGCATCAGTCATAAGGTGTGGTGTATAATGCTTTTGTGGCACCTCACCTGTATGTGTTTTGTGTGTGTGTGTGTGTGTGTGTGTGTGTGTGTGTGTGTGTGTGTGTGTGTGTGTGTGTGTGTGTGTGTGTGTGGATCAGCAGACATTATAGTGCAGGAATTAATGTAGTCATGTTGCCTTCCTCTCACAGGTAACCATGGGGGTTGGAGTGTGCCCCCCCTCACAACCTAATGTCAGTGTCACATCGGAGTCTGATGATGGTGGCCATAGTCAGGCACAGGTGGGGTTGTAAGGGGATGAATTTGTCCCATTGGTTGACATCCCAATTCCTCCCCCATGTCCCCCCACACAGTCAGTATGTCCACATATACCCAGTCCCCAGCAGCCACAGATATTGCACAGTCAGAGGGTGGTGGCATTGAACAGAAGAGTGTGGCGACTATGTCATCTCTGACTGTAGACACTAGCCATAGCCAGGCAGCTGGTGAGGTCCCACACAGGCAGATTAACAGGGGTGCTCAAAGAAGGACTGCTGCCCATCCAGCACCTGTCAGAGGTGTCACAGCATGTGTCACCCAATGCATGTTTCAGTCCTTCATGGAGGCACAGGCACATTGTGAAGGGTACACCAGATGTATGCTCAGGGATATGGATGCCACACTTCCTAGCATGCATGTCTCCATCCACGGCACTGGTGATGCCTTATGTCATTTTGCCAATGTAGTGGATAGACGGTGGGGTAAGACATTGTCAGTCCTTAACCGTGCAATGTCTGTGCTTGAAAATGTGGTGGGAGTAGGGCATTGGACACATGGACATATGTCAGCAACAACATCAGCTAAGAGCCCACGTGTCCGTGCACAGTCACACTCCCGTAGTGACAGTACCACCAGCGCTACCGAAGGGAGGGTGCTGTACACACCACAACATGGCAGGCCATGGTCACATGGTCCTGGGCAGTCCTGTGAGGGACACAGACCCAGCAGACACTGGTCACCATCAGCAAGTAGTACTGCATCTGGCCCTGGGAAGGGTGGCACCAATGCCACTCCTGGCAGAACCAGTTCCCATGTTCATGGCCAGAGATGGTGAACTGTACATTCTACAATGTACAGTCCACAGCTGTCCAACATACCTTTGTGTAGGGCTGGCACATGGCTTGACTGTGTACATGTATACACTCATACATCACTGTCATATGCAGGTCACCACCAGACACACACAGATCCTCTCCATGGCCCAGATGACCAGCACCCCTCTAGAAACACACACATGATGTCAACTGTGTGGCACAGCCTAGGCCTTTTGCATCCCCACACTGCACTCCTGCATGTAATAATACCTGTACCACATTCATGTCATCCATACCACTGATGCAGAGACATGTTAATATGTGTCTGATGCACAGGGTGAATATAGTATACTTAATGGCAGTTTATATGTAAAAATCAACTGCCAATCATTAGCGGACCAGAGTTCCACTGTGGCGACCCCTAACTGGGAAAAGCCGAAAGACACAAACAAACAAACAATGTCAGTTTGTAGTGCAGTAGTGTTATGCCCTGTAAGGTGCTGTCTGCTGGCAATTATCATGCATACACATCAAAGTGTATATGCCTTTGTGCCATGATGCTGTATTGCTGTTAGTATTGCTGGCTGACTGTTGTCTCCCAGACCTTATTCTGTTTCTGTTCCAGATGTCTGTGTGTCTACACTGTGGGGTCCTGCTGCCAATACAGCAGCTCAGGATGGCATAGTGGAAATGCAGAAATGTGACATCGCCAAGGTACGGCTGTATACGTGCATGGTTACCTAGGTGCGTATGTGTAGAACAGTGTGTGAGGGACAATGAGGGCAAACAGCATAATCTTACATGCATACCCCTAGACACAGCATGCTACTCCTGATACATGTCACCTGGAAGTTCTGTAGGATCACAGGTCCATAGGATCATAGAAGGTTAGTAGAGTAATGTCCCTGGGTACCTTACAAGCCTAGCCATTACTTTATCCCTGACAGAATCATCAATCAGCATCTGTTGCCCCTGTCATTGAGAGACACAGGTGTGACCCCTAGGACAGATTTGTGGTTTCCCATCCACTCATCACGGATACACTTGATGAGGGTCTGCATGATACTCTATTTGACAGTTCTGGGAAGTGCAGTCCTGAGACAGGGCAGCTTGTGGGAGACAAACCTGTTTCTCCAGCAGGTTTTGCTGATGTTGCACATCAGATTCATGCCTATCATGCTTTTAATGCACGAAGAGTTAGACTTAATATATGGGCCAGCTGTTGAAGGGTTGGTCAGAACATTGCCATCTAGGTGTGACACAGCCCACCTGTGGATAACCTGTCCAATACCAAGTGTGGCACTACTGATTCAAGGCTGAATGCATGGAACAGCTGTTGGAGGCCATGGATTACCTTTGTGGGTATTACTATGGCCTTTCCAGTTGCTGCAGATGTCTGGATAGGTACATACCAAATGGGCCACGGTACTAAATTATTGTTGTACTGACTGTGGACTATACAGAGGTAATGTCCACCTTTTTTCTGGATGCACTCCCTTTACCTATGTGGTAAACCATGTACAAGGCTTTTCTGACCACTGCTGCTACTTGATGGCTGACTGGAACAATGCTATCAACCTGAGTACCCAGGTCTCTCAATGCAGGTTGTGTGTTTATGGGGTTGCCATTGATGTGGGAAATAGTGGGGCCATGTCCTTGCCATATGGTATGAGGGTACTGTTTTCTGTGTTTATATTGAGGCCAGGACCTTGCCACCATTCCATACCTGATGTAAGACCCCATTACAGTGTGTTAACATCAGCCGGTGGGTTAATAACAGCACACAGCTTACAGTCACCACAGCCTTAGGCAGTACCTACAAATGTGGATGGTGGCAGCATTCATGGCTATATACATGTGTGTCATTGGGGGCAGCAGCTACTCACAGGGCCTCCACATGTCTATATATTGCACACACATAGGCAACACAGAGTAGGGTTGCCACCTTATCAAATGTGCAATGTGGGACACTTCTTGTAGTATCATGATAGTTGGCTGGGCAAACTATACCCATGGCAAGTGCAACAGACAGGACTTCTCTTGGTCTTCCAATATGACAGCTTATTTTTGAAACATTTCCATAGCTTATGCTATTTCTCATAACAGTAAGGTGTTTCTGATGTAGAATAACTGCTTTATGCAACCATTATGCAACTTTAGGAAATGTTTGTTGTCCTACACTCTTGAGCCCTCTGTATTGTTTAAGTTGTTTTCACAGGTCACACCTGGCCAAACATGGACTGCAACCTGCAGGGTGGGACATGTGGTGGCCATACCTCTCACCTGTACAGCTTTCTGCAAAATGTCCTGATGTTTGCCACATGTTTTTGGTCCATTTTTCATACTGTTGTGCTTTTCTGGCAAATTAGTGGCAAATCATTAAAGTCAAAGTCAAAGTAAACTTCATTGTCATTCAGAAATCATACAAGTGCAAAAACTGAATGAAATTCTGTGTCTCCAGACTCAATGTGCAGACAACATACAGACTATTTTCACAGAAATTTACACATGTAACACCTAGCTATTACATCACAGACATGCAGGTAGACAGACTAATATTGCACATAATTAGAAACACATTTTAACACTTTTCGAACAGAACACTTACTTGCATGACACTTTAGTATTGCACAGGTACTTGGTTAAAACATTGCATTGATCCTAAAACAGAAAGACACATTTGAGTATTGCACTGTGAACATTAGAGAATTGCACTATGGATCTCAGAGTATTGCACTATGGCTAATTTATGAATTTGCACGTATTGCACTGAACAAAGAGATATTTTACTGCATTACTACTGCCCTAAATGGCCTATAAGTTACAGTCATGGTGACTATTGTGCTAAGTATTAGGTGAGACTGGTAACCAGGTTCTAGCACAATTTGAAACAGTTTCTACTGACCCAGTCGGACATCATGGAGTATAGTGGTTATTAGAGTTCAGCAGCCTGATGACATTAGGGAAGAAGCTGTTCCTGAATCTCATAGTTCTGCAACGTATGCTTTGGAAGCTATGGAAGAACATTCTGGATGAAAGATGCAGGAACAGTCTGTAAGCAGGATGAGTGCCATCTTTAATTATTCCTCTGACCCTGCTAAGACATCTGGATAAGTGCAAGTCACGCATAGGTGGTAAGGTGGTCTTAATGATCATCCCAGCTGTCTTCACCACTCTCTGGAGGGATTTGCACTCAGAGGTAGAGCAGCTTCCATACCATACTATGAGGTTGTTTGCCAGGATGCTATCATACCACTGTAGAAGATAGTGAGAACTATAGATGGGAGATTCGCTTTTCTCAGCCTTCTTAAAAAGTGCAATCTTTGGTGTGCTTTCTTGACTATGGCATTTGTATTTGTGTTCCAAGACAAGTCCTCATCAATGTCCACTCCCAGAAACTTTGGCTTCTCACTCTTTCAACTGTTTCCCCATTGATGGTGAGGGGAGACTGTCCCTTGCGATATTTCCTGTAGTCCACAATTATCTCTTTTGTCTTGTTCACATTTAGTGCTAAGTTTTTATTTCCACACCAGGTAATCGGTTGTGCCACCTCATCTCTATACCCTGTTTCATCATCATTGCTGATGAGGCCCACCACCATTGTGCCATCACAAACTTGATGATGTGATTTCTATTGTACCTGGCCGTACAATCATGTGTTAACAGGATGAACAGCAAGGGACTTAGTACACATCCTTGTGGAACTCCACTGTTAATATTGATGCTATCTGAGGAGTTATTTCTTACACACACTTTCTGAGGTCTGCCTATGAGAAAGTCTAGAATCCAGTTACAAAGTGGAGTGTTAACCCCTAGTTGGAGAAGCTTCATTACTAGATGAAGAGGAATGACTGTGTTAAAAGCAGGGCTGAAGTCAATGAATAGTATCCTCACGTAGGTATTTTTAGGTGTTCCAGCAATAGATAGAGTGCTAGAGAGATGGCATCTGCCATAGAGTGGTTTGCTCGGTAAGCAAACTGTAGAGGGCCAAGATCAGCAAGTAGCCCAGATGTTATGGTGTCCTTGACCAGCCTTTCAAAACACTTCATCACTGTGGAGGTGAGGGCTACAGGGGCTTAATTAAAGACTGAAGTGAGACAATAATGACAGATATTTTAATTTCAGATTTCATACCCTTCAGAAAATTTATGCCAATGCACAACCTGTTACGCTATCAACTTTCTATGTTTATAAGAGCAATATTTAAAAAATGTCCCAATTATTTGGCCTTTGTCCCACTTTCTGTATGGCTTTATCCAGATTTCTTGCTCTAAGGGTTTGAGAGATATGATGGTGGCCTTAGCACAGTTATACTGCTGCAAGGGGATACACACACACACACACACACACACACACACACACACACACACACACACACACACACACACACACACACACACACATTTCACATGCTCCATTCCCTCATGTAGTGACTCTGGATGTGTCCAAGCAAGGCAAGGAGCAGTTATGCAGTGTAAGTGTGTAGAGTATTCCCTCATCCAAGGTAGACACAAGTACTACAGTGGCTTTTTATCTGTCCTTGACTTTGCAGAGTGTTCTGGTTTTCTGTCATATTTTTATACTGTTGATTTATGCTTATTATTATTCTTCAGAAAATGCATGTGTTGCACTGCTTGTTGCTCTGTGTTTAAGTAGCAAGGCTTTAATGACCACCAGGTAAGCTTGTCTGAGATTGTAAGATGCAAGTAAGCTTTAATAAGCATACTACTAAAGGATTACCAACATTGAAAGCCTTTTTGTTGTTGCCATGCAGCGAAGATTTACATAACTAGATAGCATATAAGACTTGGGTATTGAAATGCATATGACAGTATTTGTAGTAAAGTACAGCATTACAGTATTTTCAGAAGCTCACTACATTTGTTGGAGACTTGCAGTCATCTTTGCAGGCTTTACCTGTAAATTACACAGAATGCCAGTCTATCATGTGTGATCCATAACCTGTGCAGTAATCCTTTAAGCAATTTATCTTGAGCTTGTTTGTTGTTTGCTGTTCATTTTTCACCTTGATCATGTTTTCCCCATAAAACAAGTAGATAGTTGTTGTCAGGCAGCAGGTCTTTTTTGGATAAGAAACATTTTTACAAGTGGGGGTATCACAGAGATTGCTACTTTCAGCATGTTACTTGGTACTTTTATAACGCTGAATATAAATTATAATTAGAACTGCAGTGCAAGGGGAAGTGGTTTGAGTTGAGTGCTGCTTGTTTTTTTATACTTGATTTTGACTGGCATTCCAGTAATGTATTTAAAAAATAATAAATTTTTTCATGCCTCACAACCTTTTTGTTTCCATGTAGATATTAAGTAAGCTGTCATGTAGCCAATGCATTGAACATGTTTTTCTTCTACACTTCATTTTGTCTTGATTGGACTTTCATAATTATGGTCTGGCACCCAGGGCAGCGTATTTAATTAAACTTCCAGTTTTTGTGGTTTTGAGTATAGCTCCACCCTTTTCTAGTTGGCCACACCCATTCTATTGGCCCCACCCATTCATCTGTTTCCTGCAGCCCCCCTTTGATTTGAAGTCACCAGCCACCACTGGTAATAGGGTGTCTTAGCAAAGGCAAGATGGGAGTAAGTGTACACAAGCAGCATGTAAATAACGGTAGAAGTCACTGAGCATGTGAAGAAGTGTGCATAATAAACAGGCTGTGTAGTGTAGGACTACTGCTCTCTAAGGCTATCAGTAGAAGGGACACAGATCACTGAAAATTTTCCATCGGATGCCTGGATCATAGCCTCCCTTGACTGGCTCATACACACTAAGAAATAATGGAATGCTTATGTTATGAAAGACTTAATGGTCAGCAAAAGGGAGAGAAAAAAGGCAGGAAAAACATGCTCTTTGGATTGACTGGTCGGTCACTGACCCATAAGAAAACATTATAGGCAACACTTATCATTTTAGATTCTTAGGCCTGTGGCTGGACCCTTCCTTACCCTTTAAATATCATTTAGAAAAAACTAAATCAGAAGTTAATAAATTTGTATTTTGGGCAGAGAAAATCTCACTCTAGCTCATCCAAGATGAAACGGCAACTATTCAAAAAGGAATTCTTTTCTCACTCTGATATGACTTATTTTCTCTCTTTATATTCACTGACTGGGAAACCTATCACTCTTGCAATCTGCAGTTAACCACATTTGCCAGTTTATTATATTTAATCCACGATATGAACATCATTACTTCTAGTGCATATTTTCACTGCTTCTGCATTCGAGAGTACTGACTGTACAAAAAAAAATGACTTTGACATCTAATCTGTACAGAGCCGTGTCCGACGGCTATACTTACTTTCAATTTAATAACTTTTATTTCACTGAAGTGACTGTGACTGTCCGTCTTCTTCTCTGACTCTTCTTCACGAAGAAAGGAACTCTTTCTTCCTCTCTGTGTCTGATTTGATGACTGCTAGCTGCATAAGCAAGGCAGAAGCAAGCCGCAAAAAACAAACATAAGGCACTTCAAATACTTTCACCAACAAGTTAATGATATAGTCCGTAGCAGAAGTAAGTACTGTGTTTAGTCAGCATGCTACAGGCTAAACCTACTACCGATTGTTTCTCGCTCACTTTTTTGAGAAGAGAGTGAGAACCAATCAGTAGCAATACAGCCATCCACATCATGTATGTGACTGCGGACGTGGCAGTCCAAACCCCCTTTACTTTATTGTGTGGTTAAAAAAACGCATAGACTTCTGGCATCACACTGATGTCTTCTCTCATATCTGGACTGCTTGTAAAGTAGTCTAGATTTTCAGAAGCATTCACAATCACTAATTAAAATAAATGAATAAATAAATAAAAAACGGAACTCAACAAGCATGCGCAGTTCGAGTTCCAGGACATTGAGAGTCAGTCGGACTCGTCATTAGCACATCATCAAGAATAAATTTACATGGTTTATTTTTTTGAAATATAAATGTCCAAACTCCAAACTTGAATATTTTTGCTGGGAGGGCTGCAGTCCTGCAGTCCAATGGCACAAGCTGCCACTGCTGATGCATGCCATACATAGCCAATACACTGTAAGGTACAGGTTGTGTGGTGTAGCTGGCATCCTTTTTACTGTGTATGCGAGTCAGAGTGAGGTGTCAGTGCCTAGGTCCTTGTGTTGTCTGTGCATGTGCTATGCATTGCCTCTTTGCCAAGGCCAGGGTATACTGGGCACACCTACATCTGCCTACAGGGATATGCTCAGGGGGTTCCTCCCCCGAATTCCCCTGTGACTGTGGGGACCATGTCACTGGTGGGTGGCTGTGTGTCCCTTCCCTGTGATATTCCTGCCCCAGCTGTTTCCACAGGATTATATTGTGTAGCATGGCACATACTGTGAACATGTGTGCACATGTGGCTGGAGAGTACTGCAGAACTCCACCAGATATATCAAGGCAGTGGAACCGTGACTTCAGCAGCAAAAAAACATGCTCTATGATGTTCCTAGTTTGTGCATGTTCCTCATTATGGTGTTCTTCAGTAGGTGTGTGTACATTTCTGATGGGTGTCATCATCCACAGTTCCAGTGTGTAATCAGCATCCCCCAGTAGATGGCCGTATGGGATATTCTCCCAGGCAAATATCTGTTACAGCAGTGAGGGGTGCCAGATGTGGGAGTTGTGATAGCTGCCAGAGCTGCCAGTACACACATTCATGATAATACCATGGGCATTGTACAAGACCTGGCAGTTGATGGAGTGATACCCCTTGCGGTTGACATAGACCCTGCCCTCTTCACTGGCTGGTGCTTTGATGTGCACATGAGTGCAGTCTATGGCAGCCAGTACCTCAGGGTAGTGTGCAACATGGTGGAAGAGATGAATATTGCTGACCCTCTCCTCAGGGGTGCGGGATAAATAAATGTGCTCACTGGCATGTACTTGCATGGCATCCGGGAACTGGTGGACTACACTGGATGTAGATGCCTGTGAGATCCCTATTATATACCCAGTTGGTCTTTGAAATATACCTATAGCTAATATTCTAAGGGCTATACATACCTTTGTTTCCACTGGGATGGATTCCCCTCTGTTGGCTCTGGGTCTGAGTTGAGGGTGTCAGAGCTTGGTGAATTCTTGTAGTATGTCCCTGTCCACCCTGTAGCACTCTACAATCTCTAGCTCATGGTATCCCCTGAAAGGTCACCCTGGGCCTGAACACTCTTCTCCTTCTCAGTCTGGACCTATTTTCAGCAACATCATCTTCACTGACCTCAGCATCAAGCACATACTGATGTAGCAGAACAGCAGCAGCCCCTAGCATTTTGTCAGTTAAAATTCTCAAGTGTGTACTCCAATGGTGCAGAGTATGTGGGGAAAGTCAGATTGCAAGGTGCATGCATACATTATAGTGGTGTGCTGCAGTTGCAGCCTGTGTGATTGACTCATTATGCTGCATTCCACCTGATAGGTATATCATTGGGAGTTTGAATGGGCTAGTGTCTGTTGAACAAGTCTTATCAGTCATGTCTATCTGATTGGCTTTCCTAGGCTATTTTGCTTTCTTTTTTTTTCTAATTCTTTCATGCTAAGCAATGTGGCACACCACACAAACCTGTGGCACTAGTGTAAACAGTGCTCAGCAGTTCTGACACTCTCACAACCATGGCCATGCTCAGCTTTTCTTAAACTAGCTAAAACATGCTCAGCAGCATCACACACACACACCCTCCTGCTTAGCTGTGCTTAGCTGAGTGCAAATAGGCGCCACTGAGCTCAAATCAGCTTTAGCATACTGTGACACATAAACGTTTGATGTCAGCTACCTGTTCTACCACTACATACATGGTTCTAGCCAAACCATGAGTTGTATCTGTGGACACTGTAGACCTTTTTCTATTCAGTAACCCCAGCTCATTTACATACAGCTAATTGAATATACCCTGGATACTTCACTACTCCAGGACCTGCCTCCATAGCAACCACTGATACCTGCCATTGTAATGCTCTGCATCTTGGGGACTATAATGCAATATATTGGCAAATGTGTACTTTTCACTTTTTTACACTTTTTATTTTATTTCCATAACGGCATGTTTGCATGGTGCAGAGTGCCACTCAAACATAATATATGTATTAAAAATATATTTTTAATGATTTGTATTGTTTTCAGGACTCTCTGGCCATAGATTTGGCCATTTGCATGATACGGTACTGTATCCCCCCTTTCTCCTAGCCTTTTATAGCCCCTGTGTGAATTTTGCAGTCTGGTACATGGTTTGTATCCACGTACATGTCTTCCACCAACACGGCACCTACATGGGTGCCTTTCTGCTTTTTGGATCACAAATCAACCTCATTTGCATGGTTTTCACCAGCTTATGATGTGATTTATATTCTGTGGACACCTCCATGTCCACACGCTCATGCACACCCCTCAGCCCTATTTCCTGGATCACTTGGTCAGCCAATGTCCATGTTCAGGCCATAACACTATGCCCAGATGGTGAATCGCTCCATGTAGGCTTTACTAAATTCCACCTCCCATGTTGGTGTCAGTAATGACACCAGGGGCTGTAAAAGTGGTGTTACAGTGGCATAAATAGTACAGATGACACATATATGCGTAAATGTAAGCACTGTGAGTCCAAAACAGTATGTAAAATAATGTAAAATAATATATTTTTTTAATACCATGAGTATGTTTGCCTGGCTCCTGCAGTGTGCAAACATGCCATTATGAAAAAAAAAATGTAAAAATCAGAATTTGTGAGTATGTAACACTAATGCATTATAGGACCCTGTGTGGGGTATGTACAATTAAGACTGCTGTGGTTGCTAATGAAGCAGGGCCTGAATTTGTGTAGCTACCAGGTACTCTGCATGGAACTGTATGCAAATGAGCTTGGGTTACTGAATAACAGAAATGGGTATCTGTGTCCGCAGATCCCATCCGTGTAGACACAGAACCACATTGATATCCACAGAAGAGGTAGTTGATATTAAAAGGGGGTGTGTCCACAAACTTTTAAGCTCATTGGAGCTCAGTGGCACCTGTTTGCATGGCACATCACTCTGCTCAGCAGGGGGGTGTATGGTAAATGCTAAGCTTGGTTTACCCTAGGGGAGCATGTTTCAGTGGGTTTGAGCATGTTTGTATGGAGAGCAGCCATGCTGAGCATGACCTACCATGGAAGTATGTCTACTGACTACTATGCTTTGTTTATCTTTGCAGCGCAGGTTTGTGCAGTGCCCCACAGTGCTCAGCAAGGACGGCTGTCAAAAAAAAATTAGCTGGGAAAGCCAGCAATGTAAAAATTAGTGATGAGCCCTGTTACACTTAAACTAGGGCCATTGAACCCCTTAATGATGTACTTGGCAGGTGGAATACATCATAGCTAGCCAAACTCACAGAGTACACCTACAGCAGAGCACTATAAAGTATGCATACACCCTACAATCTGATTTTTCCCCATACTCTGCACCATTGGAGTACAGACTTGGGAATTTTAACTGACAGAATGCTAGGGGCTGTTGCAGGTCTGCTACATATGTATGCGCTAGATGCTGAGGTCAATGCAGGTGCTTCTAATGCTGACCATAGGCCTAAACTGAGAAAGAGAAGAGTGTTCAGGACTAGGGTAACCTGCCAGGAGCTACATGAGCTGGAGATTGTACAGTGCAACAGGGTGAACAGGGACATACTACAACAAGTCAGTGAGGTCTGCTGCCCTCAACTCAGACCCAGAACCAACAGAGGGGAACCCATCCCAGTGGAAACAAATGTATGCGTATCCCTTAGGATACTAGCTACAGGTACTTCCAAAGACCAACTGGGGATGTGATGGGGTCTCACAGGCATCTGCTTCCAGGGTACTCCACCAATTCCTGGATGCCATGCTACCACATGCCAGTGAGCACATTTATCTTCCCCATACCCCTGAGGAGAGGGCCTGCAATATGTGACTTTTCTACCATGTAGCACACTACCCTGAGGTGCTGGGTGCCATAGATTCCACTCATGTACACATCAAGGCACCACCTGGTGAAAAGGGTAGAATCTATGTCAACCACAAGGGGTACCACTCCATCAACTGCCAGGTTGTGTGCAATGCCCAGGGCATTATCATGAATGTGTGTGTTGGCAGCCCTGGCAGTTATCATGACTCCCATATCTGCCACTCATCATAGCTGTCCCAGATGTTTGCTAGGTGGGACATCCCACACAGCCATTTACTTGGGGATGCTGGCTATGCACTGGAACTGTGGATGATGACACCCATTGGAAATGCACACACACACACACATCAAAGAATGCTATAATGAGGCACGCACAAACCAGGAACATCACAGAGTGTGTGTATGGGCTGTTGAAGTCACGGTTCCAGTGCCTCACTATATCTGGTTGAGCCTTGCAAAATTCACCAGCCACATGTGCACAGATGTTCACAGTATGTGCCATGCTACACAATATGATCCTGCAGAAAATGCTGCAGCAGGATCAGCAAAGGGAAGGGATACACAGCACCCCACCAGTGCTTAGATCACCACAACCACACCTACAGGGGGACTCAGAGGAGGAACCTCCTAAGGTTGTCCCTGTAGGCAGACATAGGCATGCCCAATATGCACTGGCCTTAGGCATGAGACAATGCATAGCACATCCACTGACAACCTAGGGCCCTAGGGACTGACACCATACTCCAACTTGCATACATATCAGTAAAAATGATGCCAGCCAGGCCACACAACCTGTACCTCTCCATGTATTGGCTGTGGACTGCTGCATCAGACAGAGGCAGCCCCAAACTACAGCTCTGTCAACTGCTGCATTCACAATGTAAGTCACTCTCCCATACACAACTTGTAACTGGCACTAGAATATTATATTGTAGTATAAGTATGGACCTGCCGCATGTATGCAAGGGAATATAGTGGGCTATATATAGTGTACTATTGAGATACTTGCAGAGATCTACACTGAGATATTGGGATACTTGTACAGATCGAACAGACACTTGGGACAGCAGGTACCCTGGTCACTAGTATGTGCCCCATATTAGCCACTAGGTCACATGGCTGGAAACTCCATGACAGCTGTCCCTGTAGGCAGACGTAGGCATGCCCAATATGCACTGGCCTTAGGCAAGAGACAATGCATAGCACATGCACTGACAACCTAGTGCCCTAGGGACTGACACCATACTCCAACTTGCATACATATCAGTAAAAATGATGCCAGCCAGTCCACACAACCTGTACCTCTCCATGTATTGGCTGTGGACTGCTGCATCAGACAGAGGCAGCCCCAAACTACACCTCTGTCAACTGCTGCATTCACAAGGTAAGTCACTCTCCCATACACAACTTGTAACTGGCACTATAATGTTATATTGTAGTATAAGTATGGGCCTGCCGCACGTATGCAAGGGAATATAGTGGGCTATATATAGTGTACTATTGAGACACTTGCAGAGATCTACACTGAGATATTGGGATACTTGTACAGATCGAACAGACGCTTGGGACAGCAGGTACCGTGGTCACTAGTATGTGCCCCATATTAGCCATTAGGTCACATGGCTGGAAACTCCATGACAATAGTCCAGAGTGATGTCAAACAATGGGGTAACAGGGCAGTCACATGACTGTCTATACCAGCAGAGCATAGGCTGGTCGTCCCCCACCCCAACCACATCAGTGTTGCCATACAACTGCTGTAACAGTAAGCCTGCAATGATATATCAACAGACCAAAAAATTCTCCTATCTTGATGATAGTGTGAGGGAGGAAGTCTCTCTGTCTGGTGGCCAGTGTGGCTCAGTGGGCCAGGGACAGTAGCATGTGTGATGGTGTTGATGGTTCAATTCTGGCAGCATCCAGCATCTTTTGCATGTGAGGTACACATATGGTAGTAGTCCTACAGACTGTCAAAACCCCTAAATCTGGTACTGCAACAAAGCTGTACAAAGACAGAGTGACTGGGGGCACAAAGGGCCATACTTACAGACAGACATTATATACACTCTGAGTAACCTAGCAGGTGGCTAGTTTAACAGCAGGCTGCAACAGGTCACGTTAGCTGCAGAATGTAAAGGCCATCAGTTAAATGTGTCAGTAGGTACAAGTCAGTGACCAATGTACAGTATAGCACCAGGAAACCACAAATGTATGAGGAACACAGCAGAAATATGGGGTGAAATGCTTGACATTCTGCAAAAACATGTACAGGGAGAGGTATGTAGACTATCACCTTATGTGTGGTGTTTCACTATGTACCTCAGTCACAACATACCTCTCAACCACTGACAGCAGGACATCTGTTGAAATACAGTGAATGAAAGTGGGACCAAGGACCACAACTTGGAACACGTTTTACATACTTGCTCCTACAAGCTTAGAATGTGGATAGAATAACAGGTCCTGCATTCACATGACTCACCTGCTGTGTGTGAAGTCTGCACCTCAAATAACTGCCAGTAATACCTTACTTCAGTCATGACTAATTTGCCACTAATTTGCCAGAAAAGAACAATGCTATGTGAAACGGGCCAAAAATATGCGGCAAGAGTCTGAGCAGTCTGTGAAGCTCTCAACAGTTATGATATTTGAGTCATATTTTCAGGTTAGCAAACAGCTAGGAAATGCCTTGGACAATTTCAGGCAACTGCGGTACTGTGGTAACAGGTGCAGCAGCCAATGGCCTGCAGCACACAATAATCCTGGACTGGAGTACAGGTAGCTCTGGCCTGGAGTCACCTTGTAAGTACTGACAATCACACTGGGCATGCTCCTACAGTTTGCTAACTTTACTCAAGTCTGTTGTCTCTACTGCCCAAAGACCTATTATGTGGAAATATGTCCGTACATACATACAGCTACATATACATATCTGTCTCTCCCTATCCTCCTCACACTTGATTACTCTTTCTACCAGTATGTGGCACATATATATCTGATAACAAGATGTATATATAGCTATATACAGTATAATGATATGTAGACTCCCCACATACTTCTACAGAACATATTTACATTACTGGCACACACAACTGCATTTAAAGAGACAACTCTGTTATACACAATTGATATAGATATGAGCAGGGATGTATGAATATTCCCACATACCCCTGAATGCTGGGGTTATCTGCACATACACATCACAACAGCTGTCTGATGGCACCAAACCAAGGTCACATCAGCACATAATCCACTCACCCACAGACCCCTGAACCTGCGGGCTGTCACCTTGCAGACAGACATAGGTATGCAGGTGGTGTATTGTATGATGGGTGGAACGAACTCCTTGGACAGGCCATATTGTCCCTGGCTACATGTCTGCCTATCAAACTGCAAACAGCAACATATGGTCAGACTGGTACGTGTACACACATAGCAGGGATATTGCCAGGTATCCCACCCCTAGGACAGTAGATAAACTATCAGTATCAAGCAGTATCACTCTGCAGGCCACACATGCTGTCTAACACAAGGCCACTTTGCATACTGCACAAGTACTGTGCCTGCAGCAGTATGTATAACCGACATAGCCTGTGGCATGTGCAATAGGTACTGTAAGCTGCAGTGTGTAATGCTAGGTAGGGAGGAGTTCTAATCCCACATCCTCCAACTGTGTGTGTATGTGTATCAAAATATCTCCTCACAGCACTTTGGGCATGCCCATATGGCCTGTCTCTGTGCAATGGTGTACATTTTATGGCCCTGTGACTGCCTGCTGGCCTCTAAATTACCTCCTCTACAAGGTTTGCTGATGTCACCCACCTTAAGAGCACTGTCTGAGAGTGCATTATCAGATAAACAGTGTGGCACATGTGATAAGTACTGCGAGCTTTAGTGTGTAATACTAGATAGGTAAGGGTTCTACTCTCACAGCATCCAGCATGTGTGTGTGTGTAAATATATCCCCATGCAGCATGTCAGACAAGCCCCTATGCATTTTCTCAGTACAATGGTTATGCATTTTATGCTCAGTGACTAGCTGCTGTCCTCAACAGTGGCCTCCCTTATAAGGTCTGCTGATGTCATCCACCTTAAGAGCATAGGCTGACAGTGTGTTATTAGATGAACAGCATGGCGCATGCAATAAGTACTGTGAGCTATAGTGTGTAATGCTAGATAGACAGGGTTTCTACTCTCACAGCATCCAGGGTGTGTGTGTGTGTGTGTGTGTGTGTGTGTGTGTGTGTGTGTGTGTGTGTGTGTGTGTGTGTGTGTGTGTGTGTGTGTGTGTGTGTGTAAATATATCCCCATGCAGCATGTCAGACAAGCCCCTATGAGCTATCTCAGTACAATTTTATGCATTTTATGCTCAGTGACTAGCTGCTACCCTCAACATTGGCCTCTGTTGCAAGGCCTGCTGATGTCATTCATGTTAAGAGCACTGGCTGAGAGTGTGAAATCAGATAAACAGTGTAGCACATGCGATAAGTATTGTGAGCTATAGTGTGTAACACTAGATAGGTAGATGTTCTATTCTCACAGTATCCCACCTATGTGTATGTAAATATATCCCCATGCAGCATATTAGACAAGTCCACTATGGGCTCTCTCTCTACACTGGTTACACATTTTATGCCCACTGACTAGCTGCTGGCCTCAACATTGGCCTCCATTACAAGGCCTGCTGATGTCATCCACCTTAAGAGCACTGGCTGACAGTATGCTATCAGATAGTGTGTCACATGTGATAAGTACTGCAAGCTATAGCATATAATACAAGATAGGTAGGGGTTCTATTCTCACAACATCCAACTTGTGTGTGTGTGTAAATATATCCCCATACAGTGCATTAAGCAAGCCCCTATGTGTTATCTCTGTACAATGGTTATGCATGTTATGCCCACTGACTAGCTGCTGGCCTTAACATTGGCCTCCATTACAAGGCCTGCTGATGTCATCCACTTTAAGAGTACTGGCTGACAGTCTGTCATCAGATGAACAGTATGATGCATGTGATAAGTACTGGGAGTATATCGTGTAATATGAGATAAGTAGGGGTTCTACTCTTACAACATCCAACTTGTGTGTGTGTAAATATATCCCCATGCAGTGTGTCAAACAAGCCCCTATGGGCTATCTCTATACAATGGTTATGCAGTTTATGCCCACTGACTAGCTGCTGGCCTCAACATTGGTCTTTGTTACAAGGCCTGCTGATGTCATCCATGTTAAGAGCACTGGCTGACAGTGTGCTACCAGATAAACAGCATGGTGCATGTAATAAGTACTGTGAGCTATAGTGTGTAATACAAGATTGGTAAGGATTCTACTGTCACAGCATCCAACTTGTGTGTGTAAATATATCCCCAGACAGCACTAGAGCCATGCCCATGTGGCCTTATCCTGTGCATTGTTTATACATTTTATGGCCCTGTGACTAGACCTGGCCCTAAATTGCCCTCCTCTACATAAGCATAATGGATGTCCACCTCCATCTACAGTTGTACATGCAGACTACCCAAGTGACATGTATCAAGGGTAGTAGAGTGTGTCACAGGGTATGAATGCATGATGACGCTGACTGTCTGTCCCCATTGTCCCTGACACAATGTTCTACACATAAGCACCTAGCAAGTCATGCACATAGACTGGCATACCTTGTTGACATCATATCTCTGTTTTGCTGCCTTGCCATCCTGTGCCGCTGTATTTCTGCCATGTGTCCATAGTTGCACCGCCCAGACTTATGAGACAAAAACATATACAGCTCCGTGACACACCTGTCATTCTGTAACAGTACTGCCAGTGTACCATCAGACAACCATGATACACAACGTTTGATGTGTAATCCTGACACATGCCAGCATACAGTACTTGTTGTGGCAAACAACAACTGCCATGGTATAACACTACTGCACTAAACAAACACATGTAAAGTTATATAGTCACCCTGTGTATCAGACACATATATGCAGGTCTCTGCATCGATGTCCACCATATGCACATGTAGGGCTAGCACTGAGCTTCACTGTGTACACGCATACACTCCAACACCACTGTCACATGCAGGTCACCTACAGACACATGCAGCACCTCTCCATGATCCATGTCACCAGCAGCCCTTCCTGACTCACACACATGCTGTCAACTGTGTGGCACAGCCTAGGCCAGTCTGCGAAGCTCTCAACAGTTATGATATTTGAGTCATATTTTCAGGTTAGCAAACAGCTAGGAAATGCCTTGGACAATTTCAGGCAACTGCGGTACTGTGGTAACAGGTGCAGCAGCCAATGGCCTGCAGCACACAATAATCCTGGACTGGAGTACAGGTAGCTCTGGCCTGGAGTCACCTTGTAAGTACTGACAATCACACTGGGCATGCTCCTACAGTTTGCTAACTTTACTCAAGTCTGTTGTCTCTACTGCCCAAAGACCTATTATGTGGAAATATGTCCGTACATACATACAGCTACATATACATATCTGTCTCTCCCTATCCTCCTCACACTTGATTACTCTTTCTACCAGTATGTGGCACATATATATCTGATAACAAGATGTATATATAGCTATATACAGTATAATGATATGTAGACTCCCCACATACTTCTACAGAACATATTTACATTACTGGCACACACAACTGCATTTAAAGAGACAACTCTGTTATACACCATTGATATAGATATGAGCAGGGATGTATGAATATTCCTACATACCCCTGAATGCTGGGGTTATCTGCACATACACATCACAACAGCTGTCTGATGGCACCAAACCAAGGTCACATCAGCACATAATCCACTCACCCACAGACCCCTGAACCTGCGGGCTGTCACCTTGCAGACAGACATAGGTATGCAGGTGGTGTATTGTATGATGGGTGGAACGAACTCCTTGGACAGGCCATATTGTCCCTGGCTACATGTCTGCCTATCAAACTGCAAACAGCAACATATGGTCAGACTGGTACGTGTACACACATAGCAGGGATATTGCCAGGTATCCCACCCCTAGGACAGTAGATAAACTATCAGTATCAAGCAGTATCACTCTGCAGGCCACACATGCTGTCTAACACAAGGCCACTTTGCATACTGCACAAGTACTGTGCCTGCAGCAGTATGTGTAACCGACATAGCCTGTGGCATGTGCAATAGGTACTGTAAGCTGCAGTGTGTAATGCTAGGTAGGGAGGAGTTCTAATCCCACATCCTCCAACTGTGTGTGTATGTGTATCAAAATATCTCCTCACAGCACTTTGGGCATGCCCATATGGCCTGTCTCTGTGCAATGGTGTACATTTTATGGCCCTGTGACTGCCTGCTGGCCTCTAAATTACCTCCTCTACAAGGTCTGCTGATGTCACCCACCTTAAGAGCACTGTCTGAGAGTGCATTATCAGATAAACAGTGTGGCACATGTGATAAGTACTGCGAGCTTTAGTGTGTAATACTAGATAGGTAAGGGTTCTACTCTCACAGCATCCAGCATGTGTGTGTGTGTAAATATATCCCCATGCAGCATGTCAGACAAGCCCCTATGCATTTTCTCAGTACAATGGTTATGCATTTTATGCTCAGTGACTAGCTGCTGTCCTCAACAGTGGCCTCCCTTATAAGGTCTGCTGATGTCATCCACCTTAAGAGCATAGGCTGACAGTGTGTTATTAGATGAACAGCATGGCGCATGCAATAAGTACTGTGAGCTATAGTGTGTAATGCTAGATAGACAGGGTTTCTACTCTCACAGCATCCAGGGTGTGTTTGTGTGTGTGTGTGTGTGTGTGTGTGTGTGTGTGTGTGTGTGTGTGTGTGTGTGTGTGTGTGTGTGTGTGTGTGTGTGTGTGTGTGTGTGTGTGTGTGTGTGTGTGTGTAAATATATCCCCATGCAGCATGTCAGACAAGCCCCTATGAGCTATCTCAGTACAATTTTTATGCATTTTATGCTCAGTGACTAGCTGCTACCCTCAACATTGGCCTCTGTTGCAAGGCCTGCTGATGTCATTCATGTTAAGAGCACTGGCTGAGAGTGTGAAATCAGATAAACAGTGTAGCACATGCGATAAGTATTGTGAGCTATAGTGTGTAACACTAGATAGGTAGATGTTCTATTCTCACAGTATCCCACCTATGTGTATGTAAATATATCCCCATGCAGCATATTAGACAAGTCCACTATGGGCTCTCTCTCTACACTGGTTACACATTTTATGCCCACTGACTAGCTGCTGGCCTCAACATTGGCCTCCATTACAAGGCCTGCTGATGTCATCCACCTTAAGAGCACTGGCTGACAGTATGCTATCAGATAGTGTGTCACATGTGATAAGTACTGCAAGCTATAGCATATAATACAAGATAGGTAGGGGTTCTATTCTCACAACATCCAACTTGTGTGTGTGTGTAAATATATCCCCATACAGTGCATTAAGCAAGCCCCTATGTGTTATCTCTGTACAATGGTTATGCATGTTATGCCCACTGACTAGCTGCTGGCCTTAACATTGGCCTCCATTACAAGGCCTGCTGATGTCATCCACTTTAAGAGTACTGGCTGACAGTCTGTCATCAGATGAACAGTATGATGCATGTGATAAGTACTGGGAGTATATCGTGTAATATGAGATAAGTAGGGGTTCTACTCTTACAACATCCAACTTGTGTGTGTGTAAATATATCCCCATGCAGTGTGTCAAACAAGCCCCTATGGGCTATCTCTATACAATGGTTATGCAGTTTATGCCCACTGACTAGCTGCTGGCCTCAACATTGGTCTTTGTTACAAGGCCTGCTGATGTCATCCATGTTAAGAGCACTGGCTGACAGTGTGCTACCAGATAAACAGCATGGTGCATGTAATACGTACTGTGAGCTATAGTGTGTAATACAAGATTGGTAAGGATTCTACTGTCACAGCATCCAACTTGTGTGTGTAAATATATCCCCAGACAGCACTAGAGCCATGCCCATGTGGCCTTATCCTGTGCATTGTTTATGCATTTTATGGCCCTGTGACTAGACCTGGCCCTAAATTGCCCTCCTCTACATAAGCATAATGGATGTCCACCTCCATCTACAGTTGTACATGCAGACTACCCAAGTGACATGTATCAAGGGTAGTAGAGTGTGTCACAGGGTATGAATGCATGATGACGCTGACTGTCTGTCCCCATTGTCCCTGACACAATGTTCTACACATAAGCACCTAGCAAGTCATGCACATAGACTGGCATACCTTGTTGACATCATATCTCTGTTTTGCTGCCTTGCCATCCTGTGCCGCTGTATTTCTGCCATGTGTCCATATTTGCACCGCCCAGACTTATGAGACAAAAACATATACAGCTCCGTGACACACCTGTCATTCTGTAACAGTACTGCCAGTGTACCATCAGACAACCATGATACACAACGTTTGATGTGTAATCCTGACACATGCCAGCATACAGTACTTGTTGTGGCCCACAACAACTGCCATGGTATAACACTACTGCACTAAACAAACACATGTAAAGTTATATAGTCACCCTGTGTATCAGACACATATATGCAGGTCTCTGCATCGATGGCATGGTTGGCAGGGATGTGGCACAGGTATCATCACATGCACAGGGTGTGGTGTGGTAGTGCTGGAGGCCTAGGCTGTGCCACACAGTTGACAGCATGTGTGTGAGTCAGGAAGGACTGCTGGTGACATGGATCATGGAGAGGTGCTGCATGTGTCTGTAGGTGACCTGCATGTGACAGTGGTGTTGGAGTGTATGCGTGTACACAGTGAAGCTCAGTGCTAGCCCTACATGTGCATATGGTGGACAGGTGTGGACCATACATGGTAGAATGGAGAGTTCACCATCCCTGGTCAGGAACACAGAAAATGGCTCCCATGAGTAGCATGGGCAGCACCATGCCCAAGGTCAGATGTAGTGCTAGTACCTGACAGTGACTGCTGTCTGCTGGGCCTGTGCCCCCATGGGATCACCCAGGACTACATGTCTATGGCCTGTCATGTCATGCTGTGGACAGCACACCTCCCTCTGTAGCACTGGAGGTGCTGCCACTATGAGAACATGAGTGCGCATGGCCACTTTGACTACCAGCAGATGGTGTTGCTGGCCTACATCCACGTGTCTGACACCCAACCTCAACCACATGTTCCAGCACTGTCTGAGCCACCTGTCTGTCCACTACATTAGTGAAATGTTCCATGGCATCACTAATGCAGTGGAGGCAGTCATGGATATCAGACTGTGCTGCATCCATAACCCTAAGCATCCATCTGGTGTTGCGTTCAGCTTGTGCCTCCATGACAGCTCAAAACATGCGGTGAGAGACCCGCGATGTGACATCTGCAACAGGAAGTGAATGGGCAGCAGTCCTCCTTTGAGCACCCCATCAATCTGCCTGTGTGGGACCTCGCCAGCTGTATGGCTATAGCCGGTATCTACACTCACTGACATCATAGGTCTCACACTGACCTGTACTATGTTGCCACCCTCTGACTGTCCAATATCTGTGGCCTCTGATGACTGGGTATGTGTGGGCATACTGACTGTGTGGAGGGACAATGGGGGCAAAAGAGGGATGTCAACCTCTAGGATAGATTCAGCCACTGACAACCCCACCTGTGCCTCACTATGGCCTCCATCATCATCAGAGTCAGATGAGACACTGACATCAGGTTGTGAGAGGTACAGACTCCAACTCCCCTGTTCACCTGTGAGAACCAAGACAAAAAACGTACATTACTACCTCCACTATTATGTATGGTAATCCACACAGACTCATACAGATGAGGATCCCCAACTGCATTACTTGTCCTACATTTTCTCATCTCTGATCCCATGCACAACACACAAATTCACAACAACATATACATACAACCCAGGCCCTGTATAACATGCACATCACCTACATCCGGGTAACATTGACTGTTCAATACATCTATAAGGTATGCAATATGACAGTGTATGTGACACAACTACACATAAACCCCAAGGAACTTATCTTGACAATGATATGCCAGTTGAACTACCACTGCCTCAGGTATGAACCTTCTCCCTATTGTGTTTGAATGGGCACCTTGGAGTAATTGCCTCATGTATAGGCAGGCTGCATAGTTCCCCATAACTATAAGTGCAAACATGTTAATGTTTGCACAAATACACACCTGTCATTCCCTAGGTTATGTCCTGTTGTTTACTGCTCCAAAATGGAACATACATGTTATGCAAAATAATGATTCACATACTTTTAAATTTTTTAATGATATAAACTATTAGACTAAGTGAACGTGGGGGTGATGTCAGGAACTTGTCTGAAGCTTCTGAAATGAAAAGGATTATTTGGTTAGGGGCTAACAGAGGATGGGGTTTGAATGATATTGTTTCTATTAAACCTGTCCTGAAAGCTAGGAATCTTTATAAGTAGAGCAATTTTTATAAGTAGAGCATTTTCATAATTTTGTATTTCATAAGCTATGTATTTTTAGATAGGAGAGATATTATTGTAGTATTTTTATGATGTATTGTTTTGAACTGAATAATTGTTATGTATTTTTGTCAATTTTATAGAATGATGAAATATTTTTTATGTGTTTTACCTTTATGTGTTTTTGCATAATTAACGGCTGGATTGTCTTTATTGGTTGATTGATGTTTTTAAGCAACCTAATTGAATGTATTGTTGTCTGATGAAGCAGTATTTTTTGACTGTGAAAGTGCTCACTATAAATGGTTTTCAGTTTTCTATTTGATTTGTGTGTCTTAATAGGAACCTGTGCCACTGCTTGGTTCACTCAGGTCGGTGTGCTTGGATTTTTATTTTTTAGAACATTGGAAAAGGTTTCACTGGCATAGTCTGTCTATGAGCTTTATTTCAGAAGAATCCCCTTCTGTTTGATTGCTTACTTTTTGTTAGAGAAACTTTTGTATTTCCTCCTTAGCATGTTCTGCATCAAAAAATGATTTTGACCCTGCAGGAAAAATATTCTAAGGATAGATGGATAGCTCGATACAGCATCTTGAATTTCACACTTGTTTCTCAAAATTCCCTGATTGCTCAGATAAATGTATTTGTCTTTTGCCTGGTGTACAGTGAATAATCATTCTCCACAAACACTCTGCTGTTTCCAACTTTTTGTGTTTTGTCCTTCTGCCACAATTTTGTCAGAATCAACTCCTGTAGGATTGCATCTTCAACTGCTTTTTGTTTTACAGCTCCAGGATTCTTCACAGCCAGTCTTTTCTCCTCACCTTTTGTGATTGATTTTCTTTCATGTTCTTTAAATTTCTTTGCTGGCATCCAGCCAGTGCGCTTACTAGCCAGTAACTGACATTTACCCAAAAAGACAGATTCACTGGTTCTCTTTTTCTGAGTTTCTCTTTTCACGCTAGGAAAGCTGAAATTAAGCTGTTACTCAGTGTGCAGCCACCTTGGAAGCCCTCCAGCATGAGCAACAGTTATCTACATATGTCCATATCACAGTGGGACAGCTGCAAATAATACATGGATACATGTCTGTATGCAGCGCATGTCTCTATCTCACTGAAGAAAACACTCAGTCATGCTGCTATAAGCACTGCTTTATACTGAGATGTATTATTATGGGTTCATATTTCTATTCTCAGGAAATAGCTCAGTGTAGCATGTAGTCACTCTGCCTTTTGTGCCTTGTGTTTCTATAGATGTATTTCACTGCATGGTTTTGCCTATTTTTACAATTTCATTGCATAGCTTGGTCCACTTGCATGCTTGCTGTGTGGATGACTTATTTACCCTAAAGTATAGATGGCTTCCTATAAATATTTGATGCTTTCATTTGGGCTGGTTTTATTTGCATGGCTTTCACAGAAGTTCAGTGCATCTCTTAATCTCAGACATAGTATATGGTATTGACAGGAACATTTAGACAGAGTGCATGGTGTTGAGAGGAGCCATTTACTGTACTTCTGTACCTATACCAAATAATTACGCTTCTGTGATCCATAGGGTCCTAGAAATTGAGTCTTATGGACATTTATGCCTTGCCAGTATGCCCCTATGAAGCTGCACCTCCTGTCTTCAGGAGGGCCATATCTGTGAATCCCACAGTAAATTTCTGATTAAACATCCATTCATCCAGGTTACATGTAAAGGGAAAGAATGAGATGCACTGCTTAAAATGTAAGGGGAAAATTATTCCCGAGGTTTGTGAGGTGTTGCATTATAAACCTGTGCCGCCACTGAGTTTGCAGTCAATGTCTGCCAATCTTTATGCGTATAATTTCAAACCTTTACTTTCTCTACTGTCTCTGGCATGATTGCCATTTATTATTTCAAAATGACATTCTTAGATTATTACTTCAATTTGAATACCATAAAGCAGTAGTTTTGTCAGCCATTACATTTTGATCTGTCTCTGCTAAGATTGCTGATTACCATCTTGAAACAAGTTAAATTCTTTGAGTTTTGTTAATGCCCTCCTCTTACCTGGGATGTAATGTAACATATAAATGTCATGCTTGAAAATGTATCTCTATGTTTTTATGCATACTCCAAATTATAGTTTAGAGGTATGTACTGTATATCATGAGTGAATTGGGTTTTATGTGACTGATAATACATTAAACTGATAAGTATGCATATTTTTATTGAAGTTGTAGCTATACGTAGTAATTTCTCAAATATTTTCCCTGAAATCGTAATACTGTAGTATGTAGCAGGTTGTCGTTGCTTACATTATGTCACAGATGATGTGATAAAATACAATTATAAAATAGTAGATTTCCAAAATAACCTAGTCTGCAGATAAACTGCAAAAAGAGCTCTACACAGAATTAAAAACTTACACCACATTGTCTTTGCATGAGCCAGTTTGTATGTTAACTTGAGCAGGAAAGAGTCACATTTTTTGAAAAAGAAACATGATATTCAGGTACAGGTACTCTTTACAAATGTGAAGAAATGCACAATACTGTGTAAGCATCAGGAAATATTTAACTTACAGTGATAACAGCTCCTCCTCATCATATGAATACTTTAAGAATGCCAAGCCCTGATAAACCTACTTATGGGTATAAAGGAAGCTGATTTGATAGCTATAAAACATTAGTGACAAAATATTAGTCAGCTATCCATAAACAATTAGATAAACAATCAGGTAATACACATCTACATATGTTATACACTCATATACAGATAGAGTAATCCATCCCAGTGCTGTGAGTCTAACCCCAGGTCTGTCCAACCCCTAGCCATTTGTCCCACCTCAGCCTGCTTTGTCTTCTCACTTTGCATCCCAGACCCTTGTTTCAGAGCCATCTCTGCTTGTCATATCCGTTGCATGTGTCTGACTATATGTACTTCCCATCCACCTAATAAGGTGTGTGTCCCTTATACCATTTTCCCCACAGCTCACCTGCATTTCCCCATTGCTATGCATTCTCCAAAACATATAATAATAATAATAATAATAATAATAATAATAATAATAATAATAATGGACCACTCTACAAGCATAAAAAAATACATGTCTCTGCAGACCATTTACTAAATTCTATAACTCTTCCTAGGCTTCACCCTAAACTATGAGTCCCTTCTTGCTTAATGGCACCACTTTCAGCCTGTCCTAACACCCCATTCCCTGTGATGTTTCCCTTATACAGTGTAAAACCTCATTTACTGCATCTGGCACCACAGAGAAGGTAGTAGTATGATTTTTTTCATTATGATAATAACTGTGGTTATATAGTGATCATTTTAGTTGCAATTGTCTGTGTAACACTGTAATATCTGATAGTGTGCTTTATGTGCTGATTAAAACTGAAAGATATATGGTCGGTAACACTAGTAACTGAGATTGTATCATATTTTGTTGTAAATGCTTAGAACAACTAGTTGTCTTAAGTGGTTTGTTTTGTGGAAGTAGAGGATCATGTACTTCTCAGTTATATGCCAGAGCAGGTTGCTGAAGTTAGTTGTCATAGAAAGTATGTATAATACAAGTTCACATACACTGGCAGTCATCCATTACGACCAGTTAACAGTGCCCGTGACAAGGCTTCAGTACTAATCAACTGATGCCCCAAAAAATTAACAACTGATGGCGGGAGTTAAGCTGATCATCCAATTAGTCTCCAGTATGTTATTTTATGAACACATGGAAAATCAAGAATAAATAGTCCATGAGTAATAATTATTCTTAATAATAAATAATCAAGCAGCCTGTAAGAATCCAAGTTAAGACAGGTAACATGCCATTTATCTTCAGGTAAATTTATTAGAGTTGTTACCAAGCAGATGAGCACTGACAATAAAAACATCTCATACAACTTGCACTAATTATATCAGTGCCATGCTGACAAGCATATGTAATAGAAAACATTGTGTTACGTAATAATGTCTGAACATATGATCATTGAAATATCACTAAAAATGTATAAATACAATACAAAAAGCAGGGATAAAAATCCTGGTTTTTCATAGGCTGTGGTTAAGGTTGCATTAGCCAATTGTGTCTAAATTGTAAATTGTGAACAACTTTTAGTTGATGAAGAAATCCTAGCTCTTATTGGTCAATGTGTCTTTGAGTGTAATGAGTAATTGGTAGAATTTGTGACCAATTAAGGCTAGTCAGAGTTTGTGAATAATGTTTGGATAGGTCAAGAGTTGGCCTATATGGATAAGGGCTCAAGAGCTGGGAAGCAGTAAGGGGGACAGTGGAGTATTTGATGGTCCAGTTAGATTCCACAGTGCTTGCCCCACCCCCCCCCCCAAGCAGGCAGATCTGATGAAGCAATAGTGAAAGTGCTGAGCTTAATAAGTAATTGAAAAGCTTCCAAAACCAACCTTTCCTTTTTAGGACTATCAAAACATTATGAAGCATGATCGAAAAAACAGGAATGACAGCGGACATGCAAATATCAGTTGGCCAACTCATTTTCTGGAGCCCTTATCTCTATTGGCCACCTTTAGACCTATCCACACATTATTCACAAACCCTGACTGGTCTTAATTGGTCACTTATTCCACCAACCACTCATCATTCTCAATGGCAAAATGACCAATAATAACTAGGATTTCTTCATCCACTAAACATTGTTCATGACTTACAGCTTAGACACTATTGGCTAATCCAGCCTTAACCACAACCTATGAAAGACCAGGATTTTTTACCCGTGGCTATTAATTTTGGTGGGCTTGTACTGCATTAACCGATGGGAGAGTACGAGAGGGTGGAGATGACCTTATCTCATATAACCTCCACTATTTATAATAGTGTTGGGTTGAAAAGCATATGTAATAGAAAGAAATAGAAAAAAACTGTGTTACATGATAACATTTGAACATACAATCACCAAAATATGTATAAAATATAATATAAAGAGGCATGGATAAAATGTTCTGGTCTTTCATAGGTTGTGGTCAAGGCTGCATTAGCTAATAGTGTCTAAATTGTAAATCATGAACAATGTTTAGTGGATGAAGAAATACTAGTTATTATTGGTCATTGTGTCATTGAGAACAATGTGTTATTGGTGGAATAAGTGACCAGTTAAGACCAGTCAGGGTTTGTCAATAATGTGTGGCTAGGTCTGGAGTTGGTGAATAGGGATAATGGCTCCAGAGCTGGGAGGCAGTAATGAGGACAGTGAAGTTCTTGTATAACCAATAAATGTGGCTGTTAATTTTGGTGGGCTCATACAGCATTAACTGACTGGAGAGTGTGAGAGGGTGGAGATGAACAACCCTGCGTGTGGCAGCTGTGATTTTAAAATGGGACTCATGCATGAGAGGAGTTTATTAAATGAGTGGTTGGCTAGGAGTGGCGGGGCCTGAGCCATGCTAGCTGGTACGGCAGTACTCTTAAAGAGGGAAGGGGTGACTAAGAGGAAGAGAAGGACACGGGGGTGTTTGTCAAAGTTAAAATTTTGGATAGGGTGATGTAGTTGTAATCTGACTGGGGAATGGGAAGGGGGAGTGGGTCTATTGGCCCACGACATCAGTAATGAGCCAGTATAGTTGACTGTGAGGTAAAAAATGCAGAGAAAAGAAATACTATCAAATCACAAAATAACCAACAACTCCAAAGAATCAAGAACAAAAACAAAGTATGAGCAGCATATTGATTAGAAGTCATGAAAAGCAATCTATTAAATTGGCATTAGTGCCTATCATTCAATTTAGAGTTCTAAAAATTCAAGACATTTGTACAACATTATTACAGACAAAATATATATAGATATGTCTTTTATCCTTTCATTCAATAAGTCCTTATGTCCAGTACCATATCCTTAACAGTGATATCCAGCTTAGAAACTATTGGCTAATCCAGCCTTAACCACAACATATGAAAGACTAGGATTTTTTACCCGCAGCTCTTTATATTATGTATCATACATATTTTGGTGATCATATGTTCAAATGTTATTGTGAAACACAGTTTATTCTGTATCTCTCTATTACATATGCTTTTCAGCTGGACACTATTATAAATAGTGGAAGTTATATGAGATAAGGTCATCTCCACCCTCTTGCACTCTCCAGTTAGTTAATGGAGTATGAGCCCATTAAAAATAATAGCACCATTTATTGGTTATACAAGTACTCCATTGTCCCCCTTACTGCTTCTCAGCTGTTGAGCCCTTATCCCTATAGGCCAACTTTAGACCTATCTAACCATTATTCACAAACCTTGACTAGTCTTAATTGATCACAAATTCAACTAATTACTTATCATTCTCAAAGACACATTGACCAATAATAACTAAGATTTCTTCATCTACTAAACATTGCTCACAATTTAAAATTTAGACACTATTGGCTAATGCAGCCTTATCCACAACCTGTGAAAAAAACGGGATTTTTATCTATGCTTTTTGTATTATATTTTATAAATTTTTAGTGATATTTTAGTGATCGTAGGCACAAATGTTATTACGTTACACAATGTTTTCTATTACATATGCTTGTCAGCCTGGTACTGATATAAATAATGCACGTTGTATGAGATGTTTTTATTGTCAGCGCTCATCTGCCTGTTAACAACTATAATAAATTTATCTGAAGGTAAATGGCACACTGCCTATTTTAACTTTGATTCTTAAAGGTTTCTCAATTGTTTATTATTAAGGTTAATTATTACTCATGGACTATTCATCTTTATTCTTGATTTTCTGTCTTTTCTTAAAATAACATAATAAAGACTAATTGGGTGACCAGCTTAACTCCTGCCATCATTTGTTAATAGAAATATACATGGAAATCAGAGAGACCCGGTTATAGCTTCGGGAGTTAATAAGGCAACTCCAACTTAACACCTGGTTAAATAACCACCTCTCTATTGTTCCTGCTTTTAAAATGAAAGCACTGGTGTTGGTGTAGGAACCTAAATAAAATATAGTAGAACTATTAGATGCACTTTTTGTGCACTGTTTTTTCTTATTTACACTAGAACACAAAATAACAAAATATTTAAACCTGTATTCATGAGTATGTATATTTTTAAAGTGGTTGTTTTATGTAATATAAAAAACATGCACTTTAACTTTTTAAAATTCTGTGATTTCTAGGGTTACTCAAGTTAATTGTTTGGAACTAGC
>NC_056730.1:1063379906-1063424906 GCF_019279795.1 Protopterus annectens | reverse complement strand
CCGAGAATTGTCAAAAACAGCAAATCACAAAGAAGTGCGGGGAAATGCAGCATATTTAAGCCCCATAGGCAGGAATACTCACCATAACTGATTGTAGCTCCCATCTGCAGTTAGAATGGCTGGTCCTTGAGAGGGTACATGCTATAGAGCGCAACTCTGGGGCATTGAGGAGTCGAAATACATGGTTTGGCTCCTTGTCCACCATCATGAGTCAAGACTCCTGCAGGGCCAGTTCCAAGGGATGGAGTACAAAGCAGAGGCTTGGAACCAGTTAGCTCATGACCTCACCAGTGTCACAGGCATTCCTCGGACTGGTGAGCAGGGCGTCACCACCATGCAGACCTGAAGAGATGGAAGCAGGACCTACTGAACCAATGGATACAGGAGGCCCGTGGGATGCAAGATGCCCCACAACTGAGTAGGTAGCCATGGAATGCAGTATGCACGACATGCTAATTTATTCTATATAATGGATAGGTATGTCTCAATATCCCTTCATTTACTTCACAGCTACAGTTGTCCGTGCTGCGAATCAGCAAGCCTATGCATATAGGCTGCTAAGGCTGTGCCACCTGGCAGGTTAGTAATTATTCTGCATGTATTGTTATATAAAATGTGTGAGTGAGCCTGAAATAAAGTGTTGTAGCCCAATAATACAGCCATAAAATGCCCTGAATAATTCCTCTGCATGTACTGTTATATAAAATAAGTCAGAGAGCCAGAAAAAGAGTGTAGTAACCCATTAAGAAAGGTAGAATATGTCCAGAATAATATCTCTGCATGTACTGTCATATAAAATAAGTGAGCGAGCCTGAAAAAGAGTGTTCTAACTTATTAATAAAGGTATAATATGTCTTGAATATGTCTGCCATATGCACTGTAATATCAAATAAAGGAGAGCGCCTGTGGAAAAGTGTGCAATGTAATTAATAAAGGTATAAAACTTGGAGTGTGTCTGTGTCACTTACTTTGAAATGTTGTACCCTTGCATTATACAAATAGTACTGTTTTAATAAGTGTTGGCAACCCACAGTTGGGCAGTCCCATCTAAAGTGGTTGATGGAAGTGCCAGTAGCTGTGAAGCATATATACAGTCCTCAACAGTCAGTTACTGGATGGCATGCATAAGTAAATCTGGCACATGAGTAGCTCATTAATTTGTTCCCCAGAAATGTGAGTGTGCTACACGAAATGCAGGGTTCTGTACAAATTTAACTGAAAATGTCATGTGAACACATCCAGATATGTAGATAAAGAAATATAAATAAAATCAATAAATATGTAGCAGTAACATCTGCATCTTGGACAGTTAGTATGTCAGATATAGGTCAGGTATATCATGAGCTAGCCAAACCCATTACACAACCTAATGCATGTTGGCAAGTGTAATAATACATGTAGGGGATATACACCTGCAGTCAATAGGAATGTAGTGTAGACTAAAAGTACTTATAAGATGTTAATTGAGGTTTCTTTCTACACCCTACTGTATGTGCATAAACAATGCAATTCCACACCTCAATGGGTAGTGTAATCTCAGAACATTTGTTGGGAAATATGTCCTATTGTTCTATAAATATCTGCATTCACTTTGATGCATGTGCCCTTTTCAAACACCACAATCATGGTGGCCTGTTGCCACCAATCATCCCTGCATGCTGTTGGAATGTCCACTGTCATTCAATATATGCATGTGTTATGCTTGCTGTTCAACTGTTGGAACCTTGGTGTGTTGGGTTAATGGAAATATTACTGCATGCTGTTACAACTAATCTGGAATGCAGTTGTTTATGTTGTAATTAAACACACCTAATTACAGAACGTATGGGAAGGCCTGTCCCAGCGGAACCACCTGTCCCTCCTCAGCTGGCGAGTGCACCTGGCACTAGCAGGTCTGGTGCCCAGCCCGGGCTCCCCTCCTCCGTTGGTCCTGTGCCACCTTCGGGTGGAAGCACTGCAGGGGATGGGGCTCGTCCCCCTCGCGCAAGCGTGGGCGGAGAAGGGCCACCTGCCACCCTTCGAAGGGTACGGGTTGTGGTGCATAGGGATATCCAGCATTCAGTCACTGATCCCCTACGCCAGCTCGAGGTGAGAGTGGAGCGTCTCATGGGTGAGCCTGCCCATCCTACACAGCCCCAGCACAGCCACCCTCAGGGCTGTGAAGGTGCAGTGATGACTGCCCATGGGTGGGGATCTCAGTTATACTGTTACCATCTGTGGGCTCATGGGCTTGCAATTTCCAAACATTCGTCCCCGTCAATTGTGTTCACCCACCCCATGTGTCATACACCGCCCCTGTATGTGTCTTGTTTGTCTTGTCTGTTTACCTCCCCAACCTACCTCCCCAAATATACCTACTTCCTCTACCTCACTTTCCACTCTCACCTGACAAAAAAAAAAAAAGGGCAATCTGTACCCACAAAAAAATTACGCCACATACATAGCTGCCCATTTATCACACATGTCCGCTGGACATGTAAGCTGATAATTATAATTGGCAGTACAACATACTTTGTTGTCCTCACCCCTCTCCCAGGGGTGGAAGGTTTTAAATTTCACTCCAAATTTACTGCATATGCACAGCTGTTGCTGGTAAAGAAATGGGCAGCTATGGACCTTCCCTACACCCATCCTGCACATCCCAAGCTTGTTTTCCTACTGTCTTTCTCTCTTTGTGCCCCCTTTTTCACCACTTTCCTATCTCCCCATTTTCTTTTCTTTCAAAGAAATTAGCGCGGGGGTTAGCGGGAGTAAGCACTCTTAAGCAGTAGTAAGCAGGTTTGAGCGAGTGTGCTCATGTGTGTGCTTAGCTAAGCATCGCTAAGCGTTACAAAAACCCGCGTAATCCCGCTTACAACTGCTTAAAAGTGCCTTAGTCACTCTATGTCAGGGCCCTTGTTCTGCTGAGCAGCAAAATAAAACATCTCTGTCAGTCTCGAACCCCAAACCTTGGACACACTAGCCTGCATGAAGTACCAGTAAGCCACAGCAGATATACAATAACTTGGTGCTGAAATAAATATATCATGCATTACAATGAGTGAATGTAAAGGAAAAATAGGAAGGCCATAACACAAAGCTTGTTCTGTGGATCTTTACCAGCAATTGTTGTGGAATTGCATTACATGAGTGTGATATGAGAAGCAGCCATTCTAGCAGCGAATAATGTTACAGAGGCACTTTACAGCCCCCACACAGTATCATAGCAGGACAAACACTGGCATATCTGATTAGGGCAGAGGCCATACTTCCTAACTGTGACTACCTTTCAGGGATGTCCCTGATTGTGAAACATATTTTAGCTGTGTCCCTCTGAATCCCTCTGAAAAGTACTGCCATGAGTCAGAAAGGTGGGGTATTACACAATGAATACTGCCATTAATAACAGTAGACACCGCTTGTACTTCATACTCCATATGCGCTGCTTCACTCAAGTCTACACTTACTGTCTCTATTATGTGTAAGGTGTACCTCACTTTTAACTACCTATCCCTGACTCCATGCAAAGATGTATCTGAGTGTTTCATAGGCCTGGCAGAGGCACAAACACACAGACATATCAGCTATTCTGCTGTTACACACTCTGCAAATAGCTTTGGTAGGACTTCCACAAGCATACCCTTATGTAGGAGTACAACACAGGAATCCCAAAGGATGTAGCCATGTACTGGTAGCAACTGACTGTAACAATGCCATTGTACCAGTGCTGAAAACACCTGTGAGTTGCACAGACAAAGAATAACAGTGTAACATCTGGATAGGTTCACAGTTGGGAACTATGCAGACAGACCATCTGCCTTGATAAACTAACAGGTACACACCAATCCTTTAAGTCCAGTAAGATAACATTCACACAATAATACATAATGCTCTCTGTATGTCAGCACCCCCCCCACAATTTAAATACACTTGTGTGTTTAGGGTCTACCAAGGATGTAGGTAGGCATACTCAGTACTGGAATTGTCCAGTTGTCCTGAGAACCCTGTGCTAATGTCAACAATAAAAACACAAACCCTGCAGAAGTGAGTACATTAATATTCACAGTATGACAGTTCACAAACAGTTTATGTGCCAAAAGAATACTTCTCAATAACTATGTTTGTATGACAGTTAATTATATGAGTAGAAAAGAAACTACATAGTCACATAAATATTGTGTAAGCATTTGTAGGGGTGAGTTAAACTCTACACTGATAGCTCTGTACTGCAAGTGGCAACAGTCAGGTCTGAGTACAACATGTACATCACTGTCTACACCTCTAGCTTCAGATATAAGAAGTATACCAACCTTCTGACTTACACAACAGTGTCCACAGCAAACAAGCATGGGCCCCACTCTGGAAATCTGAAAGGGCTACGCCTACATACCTTAGCAATTTATAGCATTGGGTTGCTATGACAGTGAGTACTGCAATTACCACACAGCAGGCTGTATGCATTTACCAAATGCTGGGCAACAATTGGTGCAGAGGGCATCACATGCACATGTGCAGATACCTATAAAAGCAGACTGTACTTGCTATCCCCACATGCAATCATTACATTGCATGTGTCAGAGAACTCCTGGAGAGTAGTGACAAAATATATTACTTAATAAAGAAATATTTAATTAAGTAAAAAATATATATACTTAATTATTAACAAAATATATTAATTAAGAAAAAAAACTTAAATAATAACCAAAAATAAAACTTAAGTAAAAAATTTTACTTAATACATAAAAAAAAAAAAAAGTTGTCAAAGCATACACAGACAGACCTGAAAGTGACAAACAGGTATGTAACAGATATTCAGTTACCGGCAAGTAGTAGATGTTTATGAATAGTACTGTACATACTCTGAAACATGCATATGTGGCAGCAGTAGGTATGTATGCACTGATGCCATGCATAACTACTGCCATGGACAAATTAGTGTATAGCTGTGAGCAGTGGGACATAACTGGAACATATGTAGCTCAGCATTATATGTCGAACACCTGAACATGTTATCTATGGTCTGTACAATACTGCATATAATGGCAGTTTGGGGGAGTAGTGCAAACACCTACATAAACTTGGATGTGACAGAGTAAGACATGCATGATAGTCACATAATGTGTAGCTTAGCATTGGCAACTGCTGTACCAGGCTAGTATAGTAATGTAGCATTTGCATCTATATATACTCCCTGTGCTATTACTGTATGCACACATGTGACAACTGTCAATGTTTTAGCAAGGCCCAACAGGTCATCCGTGAGGTGTACGGACTTACAACAGTGTGGACCTTGTGTCTGTATGGCACACACATATGGAGAGACATTTATGTGTCTGATATATTACCATCTGAACATGTGCATAGAGCAAGGGACATACTGCAACTGTTTGTAAAGGGTGGACATGTATATGTTGGTGCAGGTTGTTATGTGCATATTTATATGTAGGTTGTAGTGTGTGGCAAACAAGACAGCATACAGTGCTGGCATATGACATGTGGTGTTTAAACGCCGTGGGTATGATTTGTTAGGTTTTTAGTCTTCCAGACAGGGGGTCATGCTAAAGATACATGGGCTGAGAATACCTTCCATGCATTCTGCACAAGACTGTGCAATATCATTACATAACTGTATCCCTTTCAACATTTGCATAATTTATATTCCCACCATGGAAGGTGGACTGTATATGTGCCTGTATGTATATCTATATGTACACCAATGGATGTTCATATGTATGCTCAAGCTCAATGTTGTAAATGTATTGCCATCTCTTTTGTTAAAAACCCTGTACCCATGAACTACCACATAGGTGGTAGTCTACTCAACACTGAAAGTGTGATAAGAGACTACGGGACACAGGTGGACAGTAGTGTCCCTTTTGATAATCACAGTGCCACACTAGCCATGTAAACTGTGTACGGTCCACATGTCATCAGAAAAGGTGTGTCATCCATGGAAAAAGAGGTCAGTGTTCCACTCTACTCATCAGTCATAACACCCATCATAGAGTACAATGGCCCTGTTGGTATGTACCACAGAAGACATCCACAGCAAATGTAGACACCAGGCATATACCTCACAAAGAGTATTACCAGACTCAAACAGATGCCCTATGCAGACTGTCTTACAAAACCACAGCTACACTGTGTTGCATACGGCCTACCCAGAGACAACCTCTGCCTAACATACAAAGCTATGCAAAACCAACAGGTGTTGGACATGCTCCATATAAACAGATTAAACTCCATACAAGCTACACACTGTACTGATCTAAACCTTGTAACGTCAAAAAGCAGAACATGCTGGAGTGGTACATTATCATCTCAGACACATACCATACTCTGGAACTAACTACCTATCAATAGCAAATTAAGGCCCTCATTAGCAGTTGTCATGAATAATCATGATGATTGGATGTGAGATAGGAAACACAACCCGGGAATCACCTCTGTGGCTCTGCATGACAGGACCACATGAACCTACATTACATGGGTGTTGAAGGGCAGGGTACCATATGGCTAGGCTTCCATAGGCCCTACAGATAATAGCCTATTAGCTACCTAGGACCCGATACACACACACGCATGTACTTGTTGCATTACTTGCTATGTGAGGTTGACTGGGTGTGATGGTGAATGTGTAGGCAAATGTGTCAAAGTTGTGTAAATGTGTGATAGCCTAGTGGGAAACTGTGAATATCATTGCATGTAGTGTTGTAGCTCTGATCCCAGAAAAAGATACATATGCTATTGCTAGGCAGGAAAAGCAGCATGGCATACGGTGTGACATAGTCCCATGGTGTTGACTGGAGTGTGCCATTTTAGGCTAAAGCAGTACATGTATGCTTATTGATTGTTAACACTAGTGAATACAAATCCCGTATGAACTGTAGTACTACCTGAAGCTGTAGGCCTAAACAGCACAGTATGGTGTATATCCACATTGCTTGGAAACACTGTTTTGTTTGTTACCTGTAGTCCTCACACATTACATACCTCAGGCATGAGGTTTTGTAGGTGCAGACACACAGTACTATATGGTACACAAGTAAAACTCATCTGGGTTGCCATACCTTTGTGTCTTGTAGGTATGTTTGATGTGTGTGTGGGTATGCCTGTAACATGGCCTTGGTGGTATGTGTGTCACAGGACATAAGTGCATATCTAGCAACATGTATAGTGTAGTACAGCAGTATGCCACCTATAGTGATGAATGTGCACATATGTTACTGAGGGGTTTGCTATCAACAAGTAGCGTGGTGTACTGGTAGTACTGTAACTGTACTTTACATTCATTTCAATGGATGACAAATGTCTGTATGCGGTAGCTTCATATACACCTCCTGTGGCTAGGTGGTGCATTGTGTCACATACATTGTGCCATGTACTGTTGTATAGTCTTACATACTGGTTTCACTTTGTTGCTGTGCAGAACATGGTTTGGTACATAGTATGTGCTAGGCACTGTCAGGCAGTTGTGGGCTGAGCAGTGATATGTGGTATTAAAAGTGTGTATTTACTGACAGCCAATAGGTTGCTATATATGGCATTTCATTGATATCTGTACTTTAGAATGTTAAGTGTGCCACACGACTTGCTCACAATTACTGTTTTATTGTCTTCCAGAGACATGTCTCACAACAGAAAACCTGCGTATTCCCCTGAGGAGGAAGAAGTCATCCTAGATGCCCTGATACAACATCACAACCTGCTGTTCTCCAGAACCAGCCAGGACCAGCATGGGCACATTGCACTGTGGCAGGATGTTGTCTATTAGGTGAATGATGTAGGCATGCATAACCAGACTTATGAACAGGTATGCCATCACTGCAGTGATTTAATCAGACATGTCCGACAGCATGCCTCCGATGTCCACAGACAACAGCTTGCCACAGGTGGTGGTGCAGCAACACATCCACCCCTCACCAGAGTGAAAGAGCTGCTCCTCAGTGTGGTGGCTCCTGGCCAAACAGTACAACAGACATGTGTCATCATGGAGGCCGGAGTCACCCAGCACGTCGACTCAGAGCGTGCAGGTAACATGGCATATTTGTAGACTACTGTTAGCTCAATTGTTAGAACATGCATTTATCAGATGTGTACTGTGTATTCAGAAGATGTGGAGCCTGGTGTCATGCAATACTGATAATTTGGAACATAATATGTATGCCTGTGACTGTCACTTCTTGTACTACTGTAAAATTGCAAACACACAGCAGCAATGCCATAGTTGTTGACACTGACAAACTGTCTCATATCCTTGTAGGTCCCTCTGGTGTGATAGCAAGACAGCAGACCCATGCTGGTGAGTGTTCTACATTTAATATAGCATATAACATGTGCATGTCATAGGAGAGTTGTAGGCCATATACACATGTAAAACACCTACACATAATGCATGCTCTGCATGTTCTCTGTGGAACTATGCACATCCCAGTAACATGAGTAGCTGCCTCAAACACATGCAATACACAGAGCATCCCAACCAATTGTGGTACACTGTAGTGGACATTGTATAGGCAGAGTCAATACACATGCACACAATATACACCACTTTGTCATATGCAGTAAGTGTTAATATGATACACATGTCATATGTAGACGCCTGCTGTAAGGTCATACTCCATTATCCCAAGTGTCATCAACACAGCACACATACTATACCTGAGGGGTAGAGGCCTATCATGGGGTGGTGTGACACGCTTCAACACACAACACATTCATGTTAGGCAATGCTCCCTATTGAACACATTACATACCCATGTAACAACTGGCTGTGAAATGGTTAATGTAGCCAAAGTGGTGCAGGTCAGGTACAGCAAGATAGTTGCCAGTGTGACATACATTAGTGGCCTTGAGTGACTACATGATGCTACCTGATGATGGCTCATGGTACTACACTACATCCAGTTACAGTAACTACAGTACTACACATAGCATTCATTGCTATACACCTGACGGTTGTGTGCATCCGACCATGGTATGTATACCTATGAGTGATGGTGCACAGGACATTGGAAAGTGTTTCAGACTTGCACAGCAATGTTGTGTCCATGTGCACATTGTGTTCCAGGGTGAGGCTAATCATTGAACAACACACATGCATCAAAGACATGTATACTGTTATCAACAAGGACTCTCTACACTCGCACTGCATGCTATTGAGCAATACACATCCTGCATGCTGACACGTGTGATAGGACTCTTTGGCTTGTGATACTGTACTCCACCATCAACCACATATTGCTGTTGGTGTGTATGTGTGTGTGTGTGTGTGTGTGTGTGTGTGTGTGTGTGTGTGTGTGTGTGTGTGTGTGTGTGTGTGAACTTGACTGAGTAGTGTATTTGTGTGCATGTGTGCATGTGTTCATGTGTTCATGTGTTCATGTGTGCATGTGTGCATGTGTGCAGATGTGCATGTGTTCATGTGGGCATGTGTGCATGTGTGCATGTGTGCATGTGTTCATGTGTTCATGTGTGCATGTGTGCTAACATTCTGTACAGATGGTAAAGTGTGTTTCCTGTCTCCCTCAAACAGGTGCTGAGGTATTGTTGGATGAGTGCAGCAGGGAACCTGACGTCACTGCAACAAATAGTGGACATGATGATACATGTGTTGTGGCACAAGCAGGTTTGACAGGGTCTGTCATTTGTCCGCCAATCGACAGTACACAGCTTTCCACCCCATCTATGCGCACATACATACTGCCAATACATCCCTCAACACCAATGGCCTTAGCTGAGGAACAGCATGCAGTAGGCATTGACCAGGATAGTGTGGTATCTATGGTACATACAACCCCACATAGCAGCCATACCCAGACACCTGGAATGGTATCACATAGGCATATGTCCAGGGGTTCTCGTGGGAGCACTGCTGGTCGTAATGCCCCTTTCAGACGTGCCCCCACAGGTCTCACAACCTCAGGTATGTTCCGGGCTGTAATGCAGGCACAAGCACGTATGGAACAGTACACCAGGCAGGGACTAAGGGTGCAGAGGGCTCATAACACCGCTATCAATGACAGTATCTGTGACCTTGCCGATGCCATCCATAATTACACCGAGGTCATTGATAGACATTGGGAGGAGACACTAGATGTCCTCCGCAATGTAATGTCCATGCACCAGGACAGTGCAGGACGGCTGACACATGGATGTATGCTAGCAACATCATCAGCTAGCAGTCGTCGCGGATGACACACAAGTCCCAGCTGCTCCTGTAGTGGCAGTACCAGCCCCAGCAATGTTGGGGCTGGGCTGTCAATAGACCATCCTAGACGACCAGATGCACGTGGCTCTGGCCAGTCCCAGCAGGGACATGGGTCCAGTCGACATCCCTCTGCCTCTGACAATAGTACCCAGTCTGGCTTAGTACCCAATACTGTCCGTGGCACCCCTGCCAGGCACAGGTACTTTGTCCATGGCCGGAGACAGTGATCTGTATAGCCTGGCAGGTACAGTCTGTGGCTGTCCCACAACCTCCTGTATTTGGCAGCCACAAGGTGGAACTATGTGCATGCAGACACACACACACATAAACCAAACACCTAGGGCTAACACATACACACACACATTACATCAACACTGACCCATACTGTACTGTTGTCCCACACACACACACACACACACACACACACACACACACACACACACACACACACACACACATACATTTCGATTGGATGGGTTATTGTAGGGCTCTGGCAAACCAATAACACACTCTGTGCATATGATGAAACTGTGCCACCTCCTGTCATCTGTGATATTGATGCAGGAACAGGTTAACATGGTGCTGATGCACAGGGTGACCTAATAGCAGTGTAGCAATGTTAGCATGGTGTCAACAGTAAAGTGTAATGATATCTTTGTAGGTATATCTGAGCGGGCATGGTGCATTAAAGCTATGATTATCAATGTAGTATTGTTTACATCAGTATTAATTCCAAAAATGGATTGCCCGCCCATGTGCCACTTGGCAGATGTGTGTGGTACTGACAGCATGTGTTGGTGAGTGGACGGTACATGTGTGATGTGTGCAGTACAGATTTGCAGGTGTACATTTGTGAACATGATGGAGGTGCACTGTCTGCATGCACGTGCATGGTGGACACATGGGAAGGGTGACATGCCCTGTATTACACAGTGTTAACACTTCATATTTCCTATTGGTGGCCAGTATGCATTTTACTACACATATGTTACAACTTGGGTACGCATGTGTGTATGACATGGTTTGACACTATGCTGTGAGTGATACTGTTAATATGGTTTGCATTCTGGTAGTGTGAATAACCTCAACAGCCTGATTTTAACCAATCATTAGATGATGTCTTAGGTTCATAGGTTCCTAGGTTCATACTAGGCTATCTGCCCAAGGGCATTTATAAGCCTAGCCCATAGTTATGTGGCTTTCGCCACCCCTTTAGTTTGAATAAAAACTATGCCTATCATTTTTCTGTGCCTCTGTCAAGCAGTGACACTGAAGTAATCCCTGGGGTATATCTGCGATCTCCCATCCATTGGTCAAGATTCCTCTTGAACAAGGCCAGCGAGGTGCTCTGCCTCACATATTTTGTTCCACAGCATAGGGAGTCTCTGGGTGATGAATCTGTCCCTCCAGCACGTTCTATTTATAACCGTGTCAAGGTAAGTCTCTTGACAACTAACACACAGCTGTAGGATACACAGTAGCATTTGAATCCTTCCAGTACTATACTATACCAGTAACCAGTGGTATTGACCGCCACACATTCCTGTAACCACTCCTGTTTGGCATGTGGTCGTCCTAGGTACAAGCAAACACATTAGGGATATGTCCGTCCACATCTGGTAATGTATACAGTGGCCTACAATGCATTCTCCGGATTAGACACTTATCCTCCACAAGGGTATCATACAGACAGATACCTGTTGACCAACCCATGCTGGGAAGCTATAAGCCAACTATAGCATAGACATCCACATTTACTATACATAGTATCCTGACAGTACCACATTGGTAGTAGCCCACAGCATGTAGCAGGGGTACCGATGTGTACATACAGCCACATGTGATGTCATCTGTCCTTTGGTATTCACATTTCCAAAGGTATGCTGATGTCCCTCAGTGTATCACATAAGCAATAAGGGGTCTGTATGCATATCCACGGAGTTGTTGTGCACCTATAATGAATGCCCATTATTGACAGACTGTTTTGTGTTTGAACATGTCTGAAATATACCCCAGGCATGAACCCTCACTCACACTATTCTATAGAAACTGTCATGTGTCTGTGTGACACAGATGACCTAGGCCACAGATCACTACAGTGGCTGGCCTTGTCACATACATACATATGTGACCTAAGGTCTGAGAAGCAGCAGCACAAACTGTCAATGGTAACAGATGTATTTGTGTAGAAAGCAGGCTTCACACCTATGAACTAATTGAGGTCACATGTACATATATGTCTTTGCTACACAGTTACCAATTGAGGTCACATGTACATATATGTATTTGCCACACAGATACCTGAAGTGTGCAATGCACATACTGTTGTTTTACTGATATGTCATACAGTAGTAAAAGCAAAACCCACAACACATTGATCAACAGTGTCTCACACACACACACACACTCAGTAATTGCAGGATTCAAACCCCTACCTAACTATGTTATGATACTAGAGAGATACGCATTAACACGACGCGCTATATGCTTTACTGGGTGTTTTTATTTCCACTACTGTATTTGTGGGATGCTGACATCATCAGACTTGCCACAGAGGAATTTACCTCTTTTAATGTGTTTTCCCAGTCTCTAAAAAGGGCACTCCTCTCAAAGGAAATCACACACACATACACCCCCACACACACTCAGCAATTGCAGGATTCAAATCCCTACCTAACTATGTTATGATACTAGAGAGATATGCATTAACACAACGCGCTATATGATTTACTGGGGAATTCTGTTTCCACTGCTGTATTTGTGAGACACTGACATCATCAGACTTGCCAAAGTGGAATCTACTTCTTTTAATGTGCTCCTAGTCTCCAAAAAGGGCACTCCTCACACACACACACACACACACACACACACACACACACACACTGCAGGATTCAAACCCCTACCTAACTATGTTATGATACTAGAGAGATATGCATTAACATGACGCACTATATGCTTTACTGGGTGGTTTCTTTTCTCCTGCTATATTTGTAGGATGCTGACATCATCAGACTGGACATGGTAATGTGTGTGCACTTTGTTTTATGCAATCCCAGGAATGAACCATGTGGGTCAGCAGGTGTTAATAGCTTGAACAGGACTCCACAATTCTTAGCTTGTGTGATCTCTCTGTGGACAAATTGCCATTCCTTCATATGACAATACATATTTATGCACAGATTGTTGATTTTGTGGATATGACATGTGTCTGGGATGTTAATAAAGGGCTATTCAAAGTCTATGTGGGACGTGTGTAGCTCATTTCAGTGATTTATGTCCTGGGTGGCTGCCTTGCAAACAGTCTAGCAGGTTTGGGAACCATGATCTACCCATGTACATATCAAAGTTGGTAGGGTTGTGTGTTTTCAGCTTCCAATAGCTCTGTTTATGACTTCAATCATGATGGACTCCATGGCCTTGCAGATCAGACTTCATAGGCTTAAAGGACTATAGTTCCCATGGTCTGTTGTGCACCAACACTCGTGGTAACACATTCAACAGTTTCAGATCCTGTAGACAGGGTGAGGCTCAACAGACTGTTCAGGTGCAGGGTCTGTTTGTTCTGTAGTTCACTTATGACACATATAGGGAAACAATGTATTCCAATTGACACCATGTTTTAGGCTTTGGGAGGAGCTGTTTAACCATTCTACATGTGATATCTCCTGGTATGATGATAGGGCCTTTTGTCAGTGGGAGGTGGGTATATATGTATGGGCCTGTCTGACAGGATGTCGGCATTGTCAGTCAGGTACAGTTGGCCCTGACTCAGGACATATATGAGTGTACATTGCTATTTATGACATAGCTGAAGGAAGTGTCATGGTTCTGTCTGGACTCCTTCGCAGATAATCATTCCAAAACACCAACAAACCTGAGCACTAAACCCCTGTTATACACTTTTACACACTTAACACCCTACTGATCCTTTTTGATCAGTCAATAGAGTATTTCATCATAATATCCTGGCATGTCCAAAGGTCAGTTTCATGTGTACTTTCCAGTCCAGCTGGTGAATATGGGAATTTTGACGCAATGTTACAACTGCCTTATGTACACAGACAACCCTCTCCTCCTCCCAACAAACTCAGATATATGTGGGAGATGCAACTATATAGACAAACAGGAGGCTGAGCTCTCTCAACCCATGACTGGCACAGTCTATCAGGTGGTGAAGGTAACCACACACACCACAAATCCAGTCTCACATAGACCTATAGCGACAGCAAACAAAATACATTACCACACAAAAACATACTCAGAGGCTCTAAATAAAATCTGCCTAAGCAGCAGAGACCTCCAAAGCAGACACCCAAACAACTGCTACCCCACAACAATACCCACATATCACATAGTTCACAAAGTCAGTGTGCCACACAGTCACTGCCCTTAGGGCTAAACAACACACCTAATACACTTGTAATAGGTGACTCTATTGTCAGACACACTGACATCCCACTCACCAGGCTGAACAAGGAGAAGGTCACTTTGAGCTGTCTGTTGGGTGCCAGGATCCCCCACATAACACATGCACTCAGGTCACTCCAAAGCAAGTACAAATATGGCTCCATCATTGTCCTTGCTGGTGTGAATGTCCTCAGATGTTCCTCCCTGGACTACATGACAAGAGACATAGAGGAGCTCTCTGATCATGTAGCCCAGGTCAGTATGACCCTGACCTTGTGTAGCATCTTACCCTCACCAAGAATGATGGCATAGTATACAGACAAACAGATCAATTTTAACAGTTGGCTAACATATTGGTGTCATTCAAAGGGGATCCAATGTCTGTCAGCCTGGGATGACATGCTCGACATGCCACGTAGCTTTGCTATGGACGGCTTGCACCTGTCACTCCTGGACTTTCGAATACTGGCTAAGTCTCTTGCCACCCCCATAGTGCCTTTTTTAGGCAAGGCTCAAAAGACAAACCCATCTCCATAGACAAAACAAGGTAAAAGAAACTAAGGGTAATGCTGCTCAACACCAGATGTCTAAACCTCAAAATGCATGCACTCAAGACTCTCCTCAGTATGGAGAATGTCGATATCTGTGCAATAACAGACACCTGGTTCAGGATCCTGTAAGCACCCCGGCACTACCAGGTTATACTTCATACCATGCTTTTCGGCCACAAGACTCGGACCGACCAACAAAAATAGGGGGAGTATCCATATACATTACAGATACACACACCTCCAGGTTAGTAGCACTGCACAAAGCATTGGAGACCATACATGTGCAACAGTGGGAAAAACTGCCTTTCAGTTTGTAGCCTGCTAAAGACCACCCTCCCAAACTCAGGAACCCCACAACGGAGTACATTTCTGCAAATAACACTACTCTTACTCGGACAGGTTTGGGTTTCCTGGATCGTAAATTTATCTCATTTGCATAGCTTTCGCCTGCAGTTGAGGTAATTTGCATATCCTAGCCCTGTCCGTGTAAGAGTCGTTTTAGGAGTTCTGTTGCACGCCCCTACCAGCTGTTCCTGGATCACTCGGCGGACATGTTGGCTCCATGGAGTCTTACTCTACTCTTAGACTCTGTGCAAGCCTTCGTGAATCCGGCCCATAGTCTCAGGAAAACAATGGGCCACTACAGCAATTTCAAAGTATTTAGACCAGCAACTTAAACCTCTATTAAAACATAGTAAATCCTACATAAGGGATACTAGTGAATTTTTGGAGTCACTGGGAAAATTTTTAGATGTAAATATGATAAATGTGCTGTTTGTAACTATGGATATTAAGTCCTTATTTACGGTCATTCCTAATAATATAGGAATTGAATATGTTAGATAATTTCTAGTTATACACAGTACTTTTGCAGCCAACAACATTTCACTGATATGTTCTCTGTTGGAGATAGTTTTGCAAAATAATGTCTTCATGTTTGGGGATGAAGTATATCATCAAATATTGGGAGTAGCTATGGGCACACCGGTAGCCAACAGCTATGCTAATATAGTGTTGGCTATTTGGGAAGAATACACTATTTTTAATTCTAGTAGAAATGATTATTATAACAATGCCTTGATCTATTACAAATGCTTTGTAGATGACATAGTGTTGTTGTGGAAAGGGACTAGGGAGGCATTGGAGCTATTTGTTGAACATCTACAAAATAGCACTAGCTTCCTTAGGTTTGAAATGCATTGCTCAGTAGAGGAAACTACCTTCTTGGATGTCAAATTGATGAACATCAATGGTAGAATTCATACATCTATATATAGGAAAGAGGTGCAAGCAACCAGATATGTACATAATTCCAGTATGCACCCCACCCATATTTACAAAGGTGTAGTTAAAAGTCAATTTTTAAGAGCTAGTAGACTGATTACTACAGAAGAGGGGTTTGTAGCTGAAATTGACACTATGACACAGGACTTTTTGGCAAGAGGCTATAATAGAAGTCTACTAACTGAGAATGTCGAATATGTTAAATCTGAAAGGTCTAGAGTAGGTAAACCATATTTATTTAGAGAAGGTAATACAGCCCAGAATGTTAGCTCTGTGAGAGAAGTTGGATTCGATAAAATGGAATATGTGATGAAATATAATAGACACTCCGGACAGATTCAAACCATAATTAAAAGGAATTGGACTGTTTTAAGCTCTGATGTTAATGTTAGGAAAACAATAGGAGAAAGGCCCTATTTCATATATAAAAAAGAGAACAACCTTAAACAACTTCTCTGCTATACAGATTTTGGTAAACACGAAGAATTATCTAGATTTAACAAAGGTACAGTCCCTTGATATAACTGTACTTTCTGTAAGTTCATCAATATGGAAACAGAATTTATACATCCCATTACACAAGCTAATTTTAGTTTTAAGGCATTTGGGATGTGCAATAGTGAAAATTTAGTTTATTTGGCAAATTGTGAGAAATGTTTATGTTTTTATATTGGAAAAACCAACTGCAATTTAAGGAGAGAATTGCCTCCCATTTATCTGATATAAGAAGATGTGTTGAGACAAATGCACTTAGTAAGCATATTTTACAGATTGGAAATGAACATGCATTTAAATTTAGGATATTACAAAGAGTTTTTAAGAATAAGAGGGGAGGGGACATTGTGAATACCACAGAAAGAGCAGAATATAAATGGATAATTTTTTTAAGGTCTGATGTTCATCCATGCCTTAATAAAACTAATAGTATTAAACCTATTTTGAAATTAAGACAAGCATATGTTAGCTAGAATGCTATATTTATTTTACGAAGCATTCTAGGTTGTAATAAAATGTTTTAAATATATTACTAAGTTGATCATAGTGCTTCAGTGAAGCTTTTTAATTAATTAGGCAAATGTCCTGGGAGGGATTTATTTAGTTAATTATATAATGTATTTATGACATATGTTGTGTGATTGGCTGGTGTTACTTATTTATTTTGTGGTTTTAATGTATTGGCTCATTCTTGAAAAAGAGTTTCAACTCAAAAGCTTGATGTAATAAACCCTGTTTATATGGATGGGCGTGCTGTGCCTTTTGTTACTGTGTTTAACTATATGTACGGAGATTGCGGTACAGTGGGGATTGGAAATTCATCCATATCCCCACTATAGTGTGATCTTGGAGTTGGAATATATTGGTAGCAGGGGGTTTGGGGGCACAGCCCCCCACAGAGGGGGTTCAGGGGGGCTTGCCCCCTGCAAAAATGTGATATGTTGTATAGGAGTTTGATTTACATCAGCTCCTATATGGCTATCACGTGACATTTTCAGCGACAATGTCAACCCAAATGTGTCGATCATTTGAGGCGACATTGTGTTCACTCAAAATGTTTGGTTTCGGTTTAACTTTTTGTTATTTCGAACGGCAAATGTTGTGCCTTTCGAAATAACGAAAGTGAACCTATATATATATATATATATATATATATATATATATATATATATATATATATATATATATGGATTCACTTCATAATCTCGAAATACTGAAACATCAAATTTCAGTATTTCAAAACTATGAAACCAAATCCACTTAGCACCAAAACTACAAAACCCCAAGCCCAGAACCGCAAAATTCAAAACACAGAAGAAACCGCATACAATACACCATGCATACACCATAACACCCACATCACAACATAAACAAACAAAAACTACACACATACACAACTCATACACACATAAGCAGGGGCAAGCCCCCCTGCACCCCCCATGTGGGGGGCTGCACCCCACACACACCCCTACTTATATATACTAACTCCGAGATCGCACAAACAGGAAACAAAAGCAAACTCACACATGCACATTATCCAGTCCCTCACACACACATCAAACATATCAGCACACCCAAACACACTCTAACCCCCACTCAAATCCCTTACAAAACACTCACTTACCTGACAAAACACCTAGATCCACACACGGCACCACACACCATAAACACACAATCCCAGACATCACGTAGCATAAGGCCATAACCACAAATTTGAGATATTCGAATTTGTGATTATGAACGTTCGCTATTTTAAACATTCGGGTTTATAGTCTCAAGATACTGAAATTTGACATTTCAGTATTTCAAGATTATAAAAGGCTCCTATATATATATATATATATATATATATATATATATATATATATATATATATATATTACATTTTATATAGAATGTCATGTAAATAATCATGGATGAGTTTAAGTGTGTCTTATTTTCTATTAAGAATTAACTATGGCTATTTGAAATAAACATGTATTTGCCTTTCTAAGGCAACCCATACATATTCAGAGTTAACATTATTAAATGGCATTGACATAACTGTAAGTGTGCACTTAACATGGAAATTATTGATGTAGATTTTGGAATGCAGTGCAACTCAACACTTAAAGTATGTTGTTCATGTTCTAAAGCAAGAGTAAGTAACAAATCTTTGGAGTTAAATATAACCACCTTAATAAACAATACCAAATTATACAGTTTTTGATGCAAAAGTTGTACTGTTTGTGTATTTTATTTTGTCAGTAAGGATAGGTCTCTGAATATTTTTCTCAGAGCTGAAAACCCCTGCCATGACATCATGAAAGACTGAACCCATAATGCCTCACTACCTAAATTAATGTATAGGCTACTGTATTCCATGTTAAATGTGTCAGAAAGTAGTTTTATACTTCCTAGAAAGACAAGTTGTCAACTTGCTCTTGCAGGTGGAACACCTAACACTAAAAATTAACACGATGATGTAGCAGTGAAACTACAATGTAAATAAGAGGCAGCTCCTCTACAGAGGTAAGTTATGCTTGAATACCCACAATGCTTTGCAGCTGTATGTAAGTCATCGCTCAGTACTGACCATGACATAATTTTGTGGGTGTGGTTATAGATAAAAGGTGAGTAAACAGGGAAACTAAAAAAAATCAAACAGCACAGTATAATCTTTATGTACTTACTTATTTTATTTATTGCTAAATCACTTGCAGCTCTCCGACGTGGACTACCACAGGAAATGAAATTATTTGTAAAGCAAAGGCAATTGCAAAAATGACTGAATAATTTTCTTCAGTTCCATAAATTTTACTGTGTGATATGTGGTTCTCTTTTCATTATCAAGTTAGGACAATGTGGGTGGCTACAAAGCACTATCAAATCCACTCCCGTCTACCTTTCTTTGACATCTTTTCATATATATTGAAGACTAGGGATAACAGGATCATAGATGTTGCTGGATACATATAATATATTTGGTGCTGCAGATGACTGGTTAAAATATGTGATCTGAAGTAGTTACTTCATTTGCTCTGCAACCTGTGGGTATCAGATCCGACTTCGGATCCGAGCCGGCAGCTTACCAAGCTCCAAGATCCAAGCTCCTAGCTCATCCCCCTACCCATAATCCCCTGCTACCAACCACATTACCCCAGATTGTTTTTTGCCGCATCTGAAGAAGCTTTACTTTTGAAGAGCTCCTGGCTGGGTGAGATCGTTTTCAATCTTTTTTCACCAAAAAACTTCAAAATCGAGTGTGTGTGTGTGTTAGTAAAACCTTCTATCCCCTTGTTTATGTTAGTTTTTTAAAATTTTACTGGTACAGTAGTTAGTTTTCTTGTCACTCCCCCTCCCTCCTTAGCGTTTGGGTGTGTGTGTGAGTGGTTCAACATGGCGGAAGGGCCTAAGGCCATTTTTTCCAAATGTACTGAGTGTGGCCACAAGCTTTCCCCAGCTGGTGGCCACACTGTGCATTTTGTGCCTGGGGGCAGACCATCTCTCAGAGGCTTGCCAGATCTGTGTGGTATTTAACCCCTGGGCATTTCGGGATAGGAAAAACAAGCTGATCCTGGCAGGAAAGCTCCCCCAGGACTCAGCTTCTTCTTCCTCTCCTGTTCGGGCTCCGGCTGCCTCAGTGACCTCGGCGCCCTCTGTTCCCCCAGCTCTACCCAGGACTCAACCTCCCACTTCGGGTTTGAGCTCTGGGGAAACTAGTGCCTCCTCAACTAAGGAGAAGAGGCACAAGGATAAGGAGGGACATAGATCCCATAAAAGGTGGACCGAGTCTCACCCCTCGGCTCCGCCAGCTAAAATAACTAAGTCTCCGTCGGGGGTCTTCGGATCCTTCTCCTCTCGGCTCCATTCGCCTAGCTTCTCGCCGGAGCCGGAGGAGGAAGATTGGTCTCCCTCGAGGTCATCGAGGCGGCCCACCTCGACTACCTCTTCCAGGTCAACAAAAAGCATCTCCGAAGCGGATATGGATCAGATGATGCGTCGGTTCTTACAGACCCAAATGCAGATGGGGTGCTCTTGCCTCCCCCCCCTGGGGGGGGAGCGCGGCCCCCATGTTTGCCCCGATCACTCCTTCTCCAACTCATTTTCGGATCTCGGAGTCATCGGATCCATGCCCATTTGGACCCAGGGAATTGTCGGCGCCGATAGCGCTTGTCTCTTCGACGCCGACTATGCCCTTGAGCATGTCGGATCCGAGCTCTCGGAGCCGAGGGCTGAGCATCGGATCTGAGGGAGTTGTATTTTCGGAGCTGTTGGGTTCGGAGCACACCTCTCTCTCGGCGCCGACTGCTTTGGGTCCGACCCCGATCCCTTTCTCGGAGCCAAGGAGATTGCTCTCAGAGGCTGGCGAGGGTAAATCTCCTTCAGCTTTTGAGGTAGTGGAGAGGGTACTGTCGAGATCCTCCAGATCCCCGGTTCGGGCTGTGGATCCACCCATACCCCCACTATATGAGGGTCTGTCTTCCATCATTCGACCATTGGGACAGCCTGCCCAAGCCCTCCAGCTAGTTCCTGTTGAGGAACAACAACCCGTGGATGAGCCCTCTTCAGATAGCCCCACCGAGGAGGTTCCTCGGAAACGTCGGTGTAAAAGGAGGCACCTGGACTCCCCCAAGTCCGTTACCACTGACACGGACTTAGATGATAGGGAGGGTTCCCCAAGGTCACCCCCTGAAGATGTCTCCTTTGGAGACATCATGGAAATGTTGCATATTGGGGGGGTGGTCTTCCCAAAAACCTTCCCTTGATGAGTCTGTGTTCATGGAGGTGTTTGAGGCAGGCCCATCTACTTTTTGGGTGTCCCCTCCGGCCGACCCTCTGGTGGACTTAATTACCACCAGGGCGTGAAAGGAGCCCGACACCGTGGAGCCAATACCTAGGCGTCCCAACAAAATACTGAGCCCCCCCACAGATAGGCAATCGTGGGCCAAAGGATCCCCTGTTGATGCCATGTTGGTGGCGGCAGTCACCAAGAAAGAACTCGCTCAGGAGAGTTCTCTCGTCCACCCACCAGATAAAGAATCTTGAGCGTTGGACCGGATTGGGAAGCGGATGTTTGCTTCAGCGACCTTTTCTATAAGGGTGCTGAACTATATGGCACATACCATCAGGCTACAGCGAGACTTGATCAAGGAATATGCTGCAGCTCCCCCAGAGTCCATATCGGTCGGAGACAGGAATGTGTTTACGACACGAATGGCCACTATGAAATCCATCTCCAATATGTCTATGCAGCTCCTCTCTCATGCTTCAGAGGGAGCCGCTAGAGCCAGCGGAGCAGGGGTCGTCTTACGACGTCATGCCTGGCTCCATCTTTGCGACTTCGCAGATCCCTTCAAGGCGTCCTTCACGAACGCCCCCTTTGACGGTTCTGCTCTTTTTGGCAAGACCGTTCTCGATACGCTGGTCCAAAGCAAAAAGGACGGGAAGACGCTGTCTGCCGTCGGAGTCCGCTTCTCTAGTCCCCAAAGATCCTTCTCCAGGAATCAGAGGGGACAAAAGAAGCTGTGGTTCCACAAGTCTCAGCAATCCCATCCAGCTGCGGACCACTCGTCCTCTAGAAGCAGAGGAGGACAAGGTGGACGCCGGCCCAGAGACAGAGGGGGGTAATTTCGGGTCCAGAGAACCTTTCTCGGACAGACCCGCGCAACAACCCTGAGGGCTTGCCCGACTGTCCTTCTCTGGAGGCAGTCGGGGGGCGGTTGACAGAGCACCCGTCAAACTGGGGGTCCCTTACAATGGAACGATGGGTGCTCTGTATCATTTCCAGAGGTTACTTCATTCTTTTCCTAAATCTTCCCCCCAAAACCAGACACCTCCCCGATGTACCACCCGATCAGAGGGAGGTGGCGGCTTTAGAAATTTTAAAGCTGCTAAGAAAAAGAGCCATCCAGCCCGTCCCCCCAGATCAGTCCGGATTGGGTTATTACTCAAGGTTCTTTTTGGTGCCAAAGAAAACGGGGGACCTCAGACCCATCTTAGACCTTTCCGCTCTGAACCTGTTAATACCCAAGGAAAAGTTCCGGATGGTCACTCTTCAATCTATCCTCCCCCTTCTGTGGGAGAACAACTGGATGTGCTCCATAGACCTCAAGGATGCATACTACCACATTTTAATGGACAGACGATTCAGGAGGTTTCTCCGCTTCCGGCTCGGAGCCAGTCATTATCAATTCAGGGTTCTTCCATTCAGCCTCACTTCAGCCCCCAGAGTGTTCACCAAAGTCATGGCGGTGGTTGCAGCCCACCTGAGACTTCAGGGCATTCAGGTCTTCCTGTACCTAGACGACTGGCTCCTTACCGCGACCAACAGGCATCAGCTCTCAGTAGTGAGAGATTACGCACTGACTCTAACCCACAACCTAGACATTTCAGTAAACCTGCAGAAGTCCTGCCTGTGCCCCACTCAAGCCCTGGAATTCATAGGGGCCAGGTTGGATACTCGAATCTCTCGAGCTACCCTAACATTAATCAGACTGAACAGCTTGTCTTATCAGGTGTTAGCCCTTCTACGGAATCCTTCTCCTCCAGCGGAGTTAGTCCTGAGGGCACTAGGGTCTATGGCAGCCGCGATCGGTCTTTCCCTCCATGCCCGCCTGCGAATGCAGATATTGCAATGGACCCTTCAAGTCCAATGGTCCCTCTTGCTCCACCCATTGAACACACCCATACCACTGAGCAGAGTTTGCAGGGACTCCCTTCTTTGGTGGTTGCATGCGTGGGAACTCAGAGAAGGAAGGCCCTTTGTGATTCCCCCCAGTCGAAGCCACATTGACCATGGATGCTTCTCGCCTCGGGTGGTGGGGGCATTGTTCAGGCAGATCCGTTCAAGGCACGTGGACTCCCCTAGAGACCGCATTGCATATCAATGTCCTAGAGATGAGGGCGGTGCTTTTGGCGTTGCAAGCCCTCCATGACCTTCTTCCCCTGGGGACTATTGCGATCCAGACAGACAACATGTCTGTAGTCTGGTACATAAACAAACAGGGAGGAACCAGATCTTGCCCCCTGTGTCGAGAGGCCATGAGAGTTTGGGAATGGGCGATATCCACCAACTGCTTTCTGGTAGCAACGCACATCCCGGGACGATCCAATATATTAGCGGACAAGCTAAGTTGGGTGCTCCTCACTCCGTACGAGTGGTCTCTGAATCCATCTGTTGCAAAACAGATCTTCCACAAATGGGGTCAGCCTTGCTGCGATCTTTTTGCTTCTCCTTTAAACACAAAATGCAGCGAGTACTTTGCAATAATTCCTCCCAGAGGCGAAACCCCCCAGAGATGCTCTGGTCCATGCTTGGCCTCCCGGGCTCCTTTATGTTTATCCTCCCCTTCCTCTCATGATGAAGTTCATTCAGAAAGCCTGTCGGTTGGGGAGCAGAGTTATCCTCATAGCCCCATTCTGGCCTCGGCAAATCTGGTTCCCCTTTCTGTGGTCTCACAGTGTGACTCCTCCGTGGATTCTGGATCCCAGTCCAGAACTGATTTCCCATCCTGCGGATTGCCCAACGCCCAACCTGGTCAGCCTCAAGCTTGCGGCTTGGCTGATCCAGTTCCATTAATAGCTAGGACTCCTGGTATCCCATCTCCTGTTAAGGCCATTCTGGTTGCGGCTCATAAGCCATCTACCAGAAAACTTTACAACAGTAAGTGGAAACGTTTTTCCATTTGGGCCGAAGATAAGGGCTTGGACCCATTTACTGTCCCTATCCCGACCATCCTAGACTTCCTCTCATTAATCTTTCATCAGGGAGCAAGCACTTCTACAGTTAAGGTACAATTGGCGGCCATCTCCCATTTTCATGTGGGTGATGGCATAGGTTCCTTAGCATCTACAAAGTTGTGCAAAACCTTCTTATGAGGCATTTTCCTTTTAAATCCACCAATAAAGTCTGCAGTTCCCCCATGGGACCTCACTCTAGTCTTGCAAGCCTTAACAAGTCCACCTTTCGAACCTGCGGCCTCAATTCTGTTGAAGTTCTTGTCATGGAAAACAGCCTTCTTAGTGGCCATTACTTCGGCCAAAAGGGTTTCAGAATTACAAGCCTTGTGTATGAAGCCTCCTTACCTTATCTTTCACAAAGATAGAGTGTCCCTCAGGACTAACCCGTCTTTCTTGCCTAAGGTTGCTTCAGAAGCAAATATAAATCAATCAATAAATTTACCAGTTTTTCCCACATTTCAGAACAAGGGAGAATACACATTACACAAATTGGATGTACACAGACAGCTGCATTTCTACTTGCATAGGACTAGAGAATTTCGCAAGTTGGACCAGTTATTTGTCTCGTATGCAAAATCAGCCATGGGTAAAGCCATTTCCAAAGTTACTGTGGCAAATTGGATTTGTCAGTGTATTATTCAGGGGTATATATCGTCTGGCAAACCAGCCCCGGTTAATATCCATGCTCATTTTACAAGATCTATAGCCACTTCAACAGCCTTCTGGTCTAGGGTTCCAGTGGATGACATATGTTCAGCGGCTACTTGGTCCTCTTCTCATATGTTAATTTCTCATTATAAATTAGATGTGATTTCGAGAAGTAGGGCTTCTTTTGGCTCATGGTGCTTGAATATCCTTCCGTAAGGACCACCCAGGTTCTTATAAGTAGCTGGGGACTCTGTCCCACAAGTTGCAGAGCAAATTAAGTAACTACTTCAGATAAAGAAGTTATGTACTCACCATAACATTCCATCTGAGTAGGTACTTCATTTGTCTGCAACCGACCCCCCCTGCCATACCCCGAACCTTTCGGGATTTTCTGATCACCTTTGCAGTTGATTTTTTATGTTTACAGGTTGGTAAGGCAAAAAAAAATGATCTGAGGTAATGTGGTTGGTAGCAGGGGATTGTGGGTAGGGGGAGGAGCTAGGAGCTCGGATCTTGGAGCTTGGTAAGCTGCTGGCTCGGATCCGAAGTTGGATCCGATACCCACAGGTTGCAGACAAATGAAGTACCTACTCAGATGGAACATTATGGTGAGTACATAACTTCTTTTTTGCAAAGGTTTCCACTGACATAACCCACACAATATTGCACTCACTGCAAACAATTGCTTATTACTGCTGTTAATGAATGTCAGGCATGATGTGTGGTATCATATGTGGTTTCTTTGTTAGGACTACTGCTGGCTAAGATTACAACCATGCATTTTATATGGGAATTCAGTCACAACCCATGAATAGGTGAACAATATACTAAGTCTGATGTTGTGGTACATGGGAATATTTCCCTTACTCTGCCATATATCCATCTCAGAATCAATGTATATACAAGCAAAGAATAAAAAGGTCACACAGACAAACCATTAAGTAAAAAATGCAAGAAACACTCACATAAACTAGAGTTTTCACTGTATAATACCTCAATCCTCCTTTTATGAAGGCCCATATGTTTCCTACAAATGATCCCTTAAGGACATATCCATGTTTCGGCTACATGGTTTATAAAGGCCTGTGACTTTTTTCCTTTTTAAGTCTTTATGGGTACATTCAGGGCAAAAAAGTACAACCCCACTAGCTGCAAACATGCCTTGTTTCTGCCTTTTTGCCCTCATCAGTAGGACATAAGTAGATTGTTTGGCTATATTTTAGAAACACAGGGCTTGAAATCAAGCCTGATGTTCATAAACATTACAGTGCTGGCAAAATATGTCAAACAAAATACAAGCCAAGGTTAAAAAAGTCACACAGACAAACCATTGAGTAAAAACTGCAAAAATTGACCAAGCCAAGATAGAGTATTCACTGTATAATACATTTAGCCACCTGTAGTGGAGGCCTCATGAGGTAAATGCAAATGACCCCTTAAGGACATGTCAGTGTTTCAGCTACATGGCTTCTGAGGTATTGACTCATAAGGAGGAGACAACACTGTATACAGACAGAGGATGAATAACTGATGATGGGGAGGACTGGACAAAAATAAGGAGGAAAGACTGGCACATAAGGATGAAGAACACAATATGGGGGATAAAAAGGGTTATGGAGGACCTGTCTGACTAGCCCATAGGAAAGTCTCCCCTTATGTTAGTCACTTTCAGGGATGACATCATAGAAGGCCACCACTTCTGGTGGTCCAATGGATCAAGCCAGCTGCTCAAGGAGATATTCCACGATATTAGTGTGGGTGTCCAATTTCCAATCCATCTTGGCCCTCACCAGCTATGATACCTCCTAGGAGGTGACCCAGTAGAACCCCTTCAGACTACTCCCAGAAGAGGAGGAGGAGGAACCTTCACTCCTTCTTCAGAGAGGTGGCTGCAGATACCACTAGTAAGTCCTCCACACTGCCTTCCATAGGTGACATTTGTTCCTGTGGAAAGAATCAGGCCTGGTGGCTGCTTGTGACCTAAAGGCAGTCATGGTAAGTGGGGCAGAGCTCAATGTCTGCTGCCTTACCATAACTTGCACTATGGCTGACCATGTGGAAAGAAGAAAAAAGGAAAAAGGAAAAAGGGAAAAATGGAACAGTTTAGTACATGTATATGACAATTTATTAAAACAAAACAATACAATACAATACAGAGAACAATACAACAGAATTCTGCATGTACATCACAAATGCAGGAAAGATTCTAGTATTTAGTGGAATCCTTCCTTCACCAAAAGTTATGCTGAGGTATAAAGAAAAGATGATTGGCTTCAACAACTGTTTCAGTTAAACAGTTGGTGTCATTCTAGATCATCATTCAGTATGTGTTGTCATGGGATAAGGTGCTTAACAGCCATTTTGCTTCTCCAAGGATAGTATGCAATTTTCATCCAAGACTTCCATAAACTGATAAAAGCATTTGCAGCCCCCATTGTGCTGTTTTTAGGCAAGGTCTAGCTAATAAACCTCCCAACCTAATTTCCAAAATAAATCAGCCAGTAGACTACATCAAGGGGACTCTACTTGATGTCTGAACAACAAACTGCCAAAACTAAAAGCCCTCTGCCATTTGGAGCACATCCATTTATGTGTTGCCAGAGAAACCTGGTTTATGTGCCTGGAGAGCACTCCCTCAAAACTGGGATTTTGTACTTAGCATTCTTTTTAGACCTGATTGAAACTGTGGTGGTATATCCATATTTGTTAGAAACCACATTATCTCAAGACAAATACCTAGAGATCCTCAAGCAGAGCTTATCGAGATTTAAATCACAGTAAATAACATCAGCTATCAGCTCATAGCATGATATAGACACCCACCCATGTGTCTAGAAAATCACATAACATTCCTAAATATTCTTTATGAACTCCCAATAAGTGAGAATGTTAATATCCTAGGTGATTTTAACTACCCATCTGTAGAATAAGGACAAGTTGTCCACACAGTATAACTTCACCTTGACAAGGCATTGGATCCCATACTTCATGCAAATATAATAAGCAATATCAAACCACAGAAGAGAACCAGTGCCATAACTCACAGACAGACTATACCACAATAAAAACTAACTAAAGGCACTGAAGAGGTGCAGGATGTAATTTTAAACCAGCCCAGGAATTGGTCGGAAAAATTATTTTTAGTAACAGCACTCAAAGACAAAAACTCTTCTGTGTGGAGACATGCATGAATGGGCGTACCTTTGGGCATACCTTTGTTGAAGGTTGTGCATCAGGGCTGGCAACTCGGCACGTAAAAATCTACTGCCAATCATTAGCGAACCGGAGTTCCGCTGTGGAGACCACTAACTGGGAAAAGCCGAAAGACACAACATCTCAAAGACAAACACTCTGAAACACAAATAATCCATAAAAACTAAAGTGCTTAACTTATTTACCATGTTTTTCATCCTTTTGAAGGACTTCATCAGATAATGCCATTAGCTTACTCACAACTTTGATATACATATTACAAAATAAATCTACCAATAAAACTACAAACAATTAACCATGCAAATGTCAAAACTATACTTATTAAAAAAATTAAGAACATATTTAAACCATTGTTTATCCTAAAAACTACCTATGCTTGCTGTTCATAATCAGAATAAAACACTCCCTATACTATGTTATATGATAATTTTTCCATCTAGAATGTTAAAACATATGACAAATTATAAATAGTTTAATTACTGTTTTCTTATGCCAGTTCTCAAAAAACTACAAATACTTCTTATGTTATGCTGCCCTCTAGTGACAAAACTATCTACTATCAACAAGAAAGGCATACATTTATAACTAACCCAGTGAGTTTTACATGTTCAAAATCAGTCTATCCATACCTTTCAACTGTCCAGATTTTCGCAAAATTTCCAGATTTTTTACTAATAATTTTGGTCTGTTCCTCATAAAATTTGTGGTTTTCTGGATTTTTGTGGCAACTTAGTGATTATTGAATTCACTAAAAAATTAAAAGCGTCTGAGTTTCAGATTTCACACCCTTCAGAAAATTAATTCTAATACAAGACCTTTTATTCTAGCAACTTTCTAAGTTTATAAGAGCTATATTTAAAATCTGTCCCTATTTTTGGGGCTTTGGCTCCCCATTATTTATGGCTTTGCACAGATTTTCTTTGTTAAGAGGTTGAGAGGTGCAGTATGTATAAAACATATACATCGCACTACTTCTAATAAATAATATATGCATAAATATAATTATAAAAATAATACGTATACAGGTAAAACTATGTACAAAAGAAAAAACTATGTAAAAAAGAAAGGTAAACTTTTGATAACACTCCTTTATAGTCTTTCTGACCTCAGTTTTAAAACAGGTGCCAGGGAGATATTTTCATTCAATCCTGGTTCCATGTTTGCTTGTAAACTTGTCTGCAAATACATTTCCCGATACTGTAATTTTTTTCTCCCATGGCCCCTCTGTTGGGTTCTGTGAACTTCTCCAAGCAGAAAAACATGTATATTTAGCCTCTTCACATTTTAACACATGTTTAAACAGGGCATTATTTATATATTTCTTTTTAATGTCTTAAAGATGTTCATAAACCCTTCACTTCAATCCCCTTTCTGTCTTCAATACATAAAAGCCGTAAATTGTTTATATTGTGTATAAATCCCCCTTTACTATTACAATTTGCATAGCATCTAGCCAATATATACCTATCTGTACTATTTATATAAATACTTTCACTATCATTAATATGAGCACATTGGGCACACATTCCACATTTATATTTACCTTTCCTGTTCGTCCTGTACTCTTTCCCTTTCCAGTAATCTATTTCTAAGATATTTTAATAGTGTAACTTTTCTTAAAGGTGAATTTAATAGGTTGTGTAAATATCCCCTCTAGGTCTGACAAACTGGCAAATGTTTCCCAATTTTTGGTTATAGTATTCTTTATGACTTTAGCGTCTTTATTATAATTCATAACACATTCTCCTACATATACTGAACCTTCTCCTTCTTCTTTTTTGCTCCTCCGTTTAAAATTATTATTACCGTTTGTTGAGGCAATAGACTTTAAATTAATATTCACCTTTCCCAAAACTGGAAAGTATCTATCTCTTCTCCTCTCATTTACTTCTTTAATAACCTCATCAATAAGTTCAGTAGTATATCTTCTTTCTAAAACATTTCTTTCAATTTAAAACACTCATCCGTAAAATCATCATCACCTGAGGTCATCCTCGATATTTTTATAAATTGAACCTTAAGAATGCTTCTTTTTTGTTTATATGGATGTGCACTGATGAAGTATAAATATGAATTTGATAATGTATCTTTACTGTATATTGCTGATTTGAATTGCTCTTTGTCTTCTAGTGTGTGAATTGTTACATCCAAGTAATTTACTCGCTTTTTAGTAATATTGTAAGGTAATTTAAGAAATTTGGTAGTCATATCTATATAGTGAAAAACTCTCTCAATTTTTCGTCTGTATCCTTCCAAAATATACAGATATCATCTAAATATCTTTTATACATGCCCCAACAATTGGCATAAGGGGAGTTACATATAAACTTTTTTCCCCATATACATCATTATGTTCATATAGCTGAGAGCACACTATGATGCTCCCATTGCTACCCCACTTAAGTTTCTAAAAAATTCCTCTTCAAAGTGAATGAAATTGTTGTGGAGTATTATTTCTATTAACTCAAGTAATAATGTCCCTAAAATTATATGTGCCTTTTTCTACCATAGTTTCTTCAAACCATTCTAACCCTATTCTATGAGGTATAACTGAAAAAAGATCTGCGATATCTATTGTTACAAAATTATATCTTTCTTACAATATTTTCTATATATTCCCTCAAGGAAATCCCACAAGTCCTTTAAAATTCCATCTTGCTTTGTCCATATCGACTTTAACTTAGAATCTATACATTTAGCAATAGTATGTATTTTCAATCCATTACCAGCCACATTTGGTCTAAGTGTCAGAGCTATTACATTTTTGTGTACTTCTAGGATTCCAAATATGGATGGTATAATTGATTTCTCCAACCATAAAAAATTATAAGTCTCCAGATCTATCAAGCCTTCTAATAGTAAGTATTTCAATGCAAAATATTGATTAGAATGGGCAATATTAATTTCTTTTTTAGAGATTCTAGCATATTTACTGTCATCACCTAGTAGGTTCATCATTTTTGCTTTTATATATATATATATATATATATATATATATATATATATATATATATATATATATATAAAATATTGTCCATTATGACAGCCCCACCCTCTTTATCAGGCTTCATTACCCTTATATTAGTATTCTTACTTAGTTCATCTAATAATTGTTTTTCTTCCAGGGGAAGGTTTGGACCAACTGTCATCTTTTGTAAAGCAATCCTTAACTCGTTTTCCACAACCATTTAAAAATTCTTCAATTGAAGGTGTGGTGGGGAGGTTAAATGCACTTTTTTCTTCTGAAACTTAAATTTACTTTCTTTTCTTCCGCCACTTTTAAGTATAACAGTTCTAAATTCTCTTTTCTAACAAACAGCTTAAGATCAATCAATAATTTACTAATATCACTTTTCTTACCTGGGACAAATTTGAACCCTTTCACGAATAAATGAAAATATATACTATTCAACTCCAAATTACTGTAATTAAACATTTCAAAATTCTTGTATGAAGACATGCACTCTTTTTGAACTATTTATTCTTCTTGGGCTCTCTAACACATCCTTTCCCATAACTCTACAATTCTATCATTTTCTTCACCATTTATCTGTTCCCTGCTTGTCTCCTTCCCCTGATGTAATTGTAGTAGGTCACTCGTCTGTTTTATATTCTTTTAGACCATCTTAGTGTGAAAATTCTAAAGGGTCATTCAAATCCAAATCAAAATGATCTATACTTTCCTCTCTATCATAGTTCTCATGTCCATCATACTGTCTTCTCCCCTGTATATTGCGCTCTCCTCTGTAGTGTTCCTCCATTCTGTTATATATTTCACTGGGTTAGCTATATCTTGTGAAGATTTATAAGTGTGGTAATACTGACTGCCTTTAAATTGTTAAGACCTTGGAGAGCTTCTTTTTTTCTTTGGATTCAAGTCTATCCATTTCTAACTTTTTACTTTTTCCTCTCATTAAGAAAGCACATTTTTCATCTATTTTCTTTATAATATTAAAATATTTTGCCTTTTCTTCCTGCACTGTAAGTAATAAATCATTAATAATTTTATTATTCATTTTATCTGTTTGTACAATATTTCCATTTCCCTCTCATTTGTTTTATAATGACTCTCATAATAGAGAACTCACAATTATCAAATATATTCAACAACTCCTTGTGAAACTCTAACCATTCTATAACATTATCAGGATATTTATATACTCTTAAACCTTTTGGTACAAAATTGTTACATAAGCATTTCATTAAGTAACAGTTATCCAACTGTAAAGTTTTATACTTAAGCATCAACTCATAGAAAACATTTAAATTAGCTTCATAAGTATTATCTTTATCAGTCTCATAATGTCCTGTGTAAGTAAACAAATAATTATTAAATAAAAATAATAAAATACCACCAAGACCACCGATCCAAAAAGTAAGCAAATTTAATGAAACACTTAATGCCTCGGCTTGCACAGCCTTCCAAGAGTAAAAACACTACAAAACACTGTTTGCTTATATACAGCATGGTACTTCGGAGCCTCAGGTACTCAACAAAAATGTAATTGGAAGTATGTGATTTGAATTGTATGCTTAATTGATTAATTATTTTGTGCAGTATGCTGTATATAAGCAAACAGAGTTTTGTAGTGCTTTTACTCTTGGAAGGATGTGCAAGCTGAGGCGCTAAGTGTTTCATTAAATTTGCTTACTTCTTAGATCAGTGGTCTGGTGGTATTTTATTATTTTATTTATTTTTGTTTTCTTAAGTTGTATTTGCTAAACAAATAATTATTGTCTGTTAACCATGCACTCCAGTCAGAATTAATATTATCATGGCTGTTACTGTTACCATCTTGGGGTCCCATGAATATTATTGTTAAAGTCACCTTTTTTATTGCCAGTCCTGTTCTCTTTTGGTCTCACTCCTTCTGCCTCCCTTTTGCCTCACTCTGTCTCTAAATGGTTTTCTAATTGCAACCGAAAAATCCCTGGTAATCCACTGGCCATACACATAGTATTGTCCTCCATCTCTACTGTACAAGTTCTTTTATAGATGAAATCCACTTCCTGTTCACGCTCTTTAACCCTCAACGTCATTTCTTGGTTGCAGGGTAACAAACACTCTCTTGTGCTAACCAATGAATTAGAAATGCTGAAAGTAACTTAATTAATTGTGTAAGTTCACTCATTACCTGTTGTAATTCCTTCCCTCCAGTACCCTGGGTAGTTTCCCTGGTTGGGAAAACTTCCTGCATCTCACTGTTCAATGTATAAAAAACAATACCAAACCACAGAAAAGAACCAGTGCCCAAACTTGCAGACAGTTTATACCACAATAAAAATGAAAAGAAAGACACAGAGGAGGTGCTAATTGTTGGAGTATGTATAAAAGAGATGATATCTGTATATTTTGGAAGGATATGAAAGAAAAATTGAGAGAGTTTTTACACTATATAGGTACAACTACCAAATTTCAGAAATTCACTTAAAATATTACTAAAAAGTAAGTCAGTTATTTGGATGTAACAATTCACGGGTACACTATATAATTTCGAAATACTGATATCTCGAATATCAGTATTTTGAAATTATAATCACGAACCGCCAAAATGCCGAAACTAAAGAATCCCGAAACCAAGAATCATGAACCCAGCACGTTCCATTCCTTAAGCAAGAATCACTGCGCTTTTAATGACAATCAGCTGTGTAGAACAAGCTCCGTACCTTAAGCAAGAATTACTGAGCTGTTAATGACAATCAGCTGTGTACAACAAGCTCTGTACCTTGTACCACACTGAATTTGGAGTCAGTAACCTATCCACCGCAGGGAACAATTGGCGGGATTTACAAATGTATTGAGTCACAAAAGGGATGCAGTGTGTTAATAATAGATGGTTATGTTTACCATCTAGAGAAAAAATTAGATGTGAGAAATTACTGGTGTTGTAAATGGAAGACTTCCATGCCTTGTAAAGGTAGGATCATCACAAAGTCAGTTAGCAATGGCGAAGAATTGTACAGGACAGTACCTCACAGTCACACAGGAGCCCCTTCACAAATAGAGCACTATAACATGTCTGCAGAATGAAAACATAGAGCAATTGTGTCTAGAGCTCCACCTTGTCTATTAGTGGAAGATGCTCTGGGTTCTACATCAGTAGATGTGATGGCTGACATGCCAAACAGAAGAGCATTACTGCAAACTATAGGCAGAGTTAGGCGTAGCATGAAAGGAAAGCCAGGTACATGCTGTCTAACATTAGAAACATTGAATGTGTGCGATTTTCCTCTAAAAGATGGTAACTTCATTTACCGACGTGTAAATGATCCTACCGACCAGAATACATTGGTAGTGTTTACAACTGAGCAAAACATACATGATTTAAGCAGTGCTACAATTTGCCTTATGGACGGCACATTCTTTTACAAGGGTGCCATTTGCAGACAGCTATATACAATTCATGCTTTCCTGCAGTGTGGACATTACTCAAAGTGTGTACCTTTAATATATTGCCTAATGAGCAAGAAGTCTTTGAAAGCGTACAACTCCATGTGGGAATGTATATTTATGCTCATGGAAGAAAAAGAGTGTGATACGCAACTTAAGTTTATTCTCTGTGATTTTGACATCGCAGCAATGAAGAGTATTGCAAGTAATTGTAGTTCTGTGAAGGCGAAAAGTTGTCTGTTTCACTTCGGTAGAAACCTATGGAGAAAGGTTCAGCAGTTGGGACTAATTCACCTGTACAACACAAATATGGGGTTCCAAAACGCAGTGAAATGTGTTGTTTCTTTGGCATTCCTGCCAGAAGAAGATGTTACTGATGCTTACTTTCAGTTAAAAGCTACATTTCCTGCTGAAGGTGAAGCATTAATAAAATACTTTGGTGATTGGTATGTTGTTGGATGGAAACGTCACGTTAGTACAAGATCTGCATGTATATCATGGTTCTCTCCTCTCTTTCCAGTTAGATTTTGGAACGTGTATGAGCTTAATGAGATTGGGACACCTCATACACAAAACTCAGTGGAGGCATGGCACCATAGACTTAAATGTCTTTTAGGAGCTAAGGCAACCAATCTGGCTGTTCTAATGGAAACTTTAGCTAAGGAGCAAGACAGAGTGAATGAACTGAGAGTGCGTCTCACTACTGGAAGCCCACCCAGGCCTAAAAGAAGTCGGCTTGTGATTCGTCAAAGAAAGTTTGACACTGTGTTGTCTAACAGACACGACTATAGCACTCTGAACTTTCTTAAAGCAATTGCGCGGCTACTGAAGCTTTGAGCATAACAGAGGGGAAGTTTCCAAATGTCTACATCTATATTTATTTCGGCAAAGGTCTACGACATTATATAATCCTACTCTGAGGGTGTAATGTAATGGTGCAGGGTTTTAAACTGCAACTATTAAAGGCAAATGCAACCTTTTTGTGATTTCAAATCTTCGATATTTCATACTTCGTTCAAATAAGCTTTCAGCATTTTGGCGGTTCGTGGTTATAATTTCAAAATACTAATATTCGAGATATCAGTATTTTGAAATTATATAGTGAACCCCCAATTCACACACTAGAAGACAAAGAGCAGTTCAAATCAACAATATACATAAAAGATACGTTTTCAAATTCATATTTATACTTCACCAGTGCACATCCATATATTTATTTTATTTATTTTACATTTGTTAACCGGGCTAGTCTAACTGGATATATTTCCATTTTCAGTAGAGGCCCAGGGAGAATATAAACAAAAAAGAAGCATTCTTAAGGAGCAATTTATAAGAATATCGAGGATGACCTCAGATGATGATTTTAAGGATGAGTATTTTAAATTGAAAGAAATGTTTTTAGAAAGAAGATTTCCTACTGAACTTATTGGTGAGGTTATTAAAAAAGCAAATGAAGGGAGAAGAGACAGATACTTTCCAGTTTTGGGAAAGGTGAATATTAATTTGAAGTCTATGGCATCAAAAGTTTTTTTATTTATTTATCATTTACTGACCGGGAAAGTCTGACTAGGACAGAGCCTATTTTCAGCAGATGCTTGGGGAGAAATGCTCCAGATGCATGTCTTTGGAATGTGGGAGGAAACCCGAGTATCAAGAGGAAACCCACACAAATGCAGGGAGAACATGTAGACTCCACACAGAAGGCACCCCAGTTGAGAATCAAAGTGGAGAACCTCTTGCTGTGACGTGGCAACTTTAACTGCTGCACCACTGCTCTGCCCAAAAAGACACCACTGCTAAGCATTGAACCCAGGACCTTCTGAACTACAGTTAGAGCAACACACCACTAGACCAACTCGGCTCTAAAAATGGTAATATTCATTTTAAACAGAAGAGCAAAGAAGGAGAAACTTCAATATATGCGGGAGCATTTATTATGAATTATAATAAAGAATGCTAATGTCATAAAGAATATTTTAACCGAAAATTGGAAAACATTTGCCAGTTTGTTGGACCTAGAGGGATATTTGCACAGGCTATTAATGTCACCTTTAAGAAAAGTTACAATATTAAAAATATCTCAGAAACAGATTATCAGAAAGGAAAGGAGTACAGGATGAACAGGAAAAAGTACATATAAATGTGGAATGTGTGCCCAATGTGTTCATATTAATAATAGTGAAAGTATTTATATACATAGTAGAGATTGGTATATATTAGCTAGAAGCTACACAAATTGCAATAGTAAAGGGAGGATTTATACACAATGTAAACAATGTATGAATGTGAAATATACTTTATTACCCATCCCTAAATGATAATCTACATCCACATGTACTGTCTGTAGACAGATGTTTATATAGTTGCTTTGCCTTCTTAATGTAACAAATGTTAATTCCATTTAAAACATTCCCCAGGATTCATGAACGTTGCGCCAGGCGGACGCATAGCGTAGGCGTTACAACGCCAGATATGGCCGCCGAGCGATTCAGGTACGATCCAATTCCACGTGCACTACCAGCGTGCGCCGGATTTGCGCCGCCTCCGGCGTAGGTATGTTAAACACCCCATGTGCGGTGTTGCACCATGCAAATGAAGGCATATAGCGATTCACAAAGTGGCGCAGGCGTAGCATAAGGGCACGGCAATGTAAACCAAAAAAACGGTTTACATTTACCCAAACATGACATAGGAGTAACGGAAGGCTGTCAACGTCAGGTATCACACTGTTGCCACATGCCAATGGCGAAAGACACAGAGAATGTCAAAAGAAAACATGCACAACATGTAAATAATGACATAAATGGTATGTCCACAGAAACTCACAGCAGAACCCCAGGACATGTCCGCGGAAGGTGCTAAACAATGAAATAATATGACAATGTCATAAAAGAGCAGTGTAATACACATCAGCTTCACAGTCACAATACACCATGGTATGCATGGAAAGCCACATCCACGGTGCAAGGATTGCCAAGGAGTCGCGGCAGTGTTCGGCGCGGTAACTATGAATTAGTAGTCAATGCCATGCAAATGAGGCAGATGATACTGAATCGCAAAAACCCGCCGGCATAAGGCTGTACCAAACGGCGCAGCGGTAATACACCGAGGAGTGGCTCAGAGGGAATACATGTCAACCGCAGAGGGGTGTGCCACTGTAGGAGGAAGCACATTGGAGCCCAGCAAACATGGGCTGTACATTGCACATCACAGCAGCAGGACCGGCGTGTGGGGAAATAGTTGAGCTGAGAGCACACAATGCGCGCAGAGATGCATGTGCACGAGGATGACTACGTTCCCTTAACCCAGTCATGTGATGCCCGCCCCGTCAACAACAACGGATACAGGAAGGTGATGCTGAGAATATGAGGAAATGCGGAAGCAGTGTAATTGGAGTAGTAATGAGCAATCAACACTAATCAACTCAAGAAGGCCAATTGGCGGCAGCTGACACCACTGCATGCAGAAACCTGCAAAACGGGATAGGGGAGACATATGAATGCAAAGAAAGTAGGGGAGGTAGCAGATTGCAAAGAGTGAAGAACCGACACAGCAGAGCCAAGTAGACAGGCAGCATAACGGCGGCGGCAGACAAAACGCACAATATGCCATGTCCCAGAAACTACACATGACAGGGCTCTGCAGGATGCAAGCCAGGAAATAGTAGGCGCAACATGCAGAAACAGTAAGGTAAGGTCGAAAGCTAATCCAATGCAGGCAAGAGTAATGCAACACCAAAGTCAACAGCATTGCAGCGCCAATGGTAAAACACGGAAGATAATCCCCAGATACGGCCGCACAGACACACCCTATGACATCACCGGGTGTACAGCACAACAGTATAAAGTGTGAATGCACACAACACACAGACGTGTATTCCCAAACGCCGCACTATAGGTGTAAACACAAGGGGAACTTTTAAAATGTACTTGTTGGGTGCCGCCGTGGCCGTGCTCCATCAGCATGTGTTAGAGACAGACGGAGTTGTGGAGGAGGGTGCCGACAACTACCGTAGGCCTCAGAGGAGAAGGAGAGTGTTCAGACCAAGGGTAACCTACCAGGGGCTACAAGACCTGGAGATAGTAGAGCGTTACAGGGTGAATAGGGACACTTTACAGCAAATAGTGGAGCTGTGCCGGCCATGCCTGAGAACAAGAAACAACAGAGGGGAGCCCATCCCAGTGGATACAAAGGTATGTGTAAGCTTGCGAATACTGGCCACAGGTACCTTTCAAAGGCCAACTGGGGATATAATGGGCATCTCACAGGCATCAGCATCCAGGGTACTACACCAGTTTCTGGACGCCATGTTACCACATGCCAATGAGCATATATACTTCCCCAGATCTCAGGAGGAGTTGGCTAGCAATATGCGCCACTTCCACCGTGTGGCACAATACCCAGAGGTACTGGGTGCGATAGACTGTACGCACATACAAATCAAGTCACCACCTGGGGAGCAGGGTAGACGCTACATAAACCGCAAGGGATTTCCCTCCATCAATTGCCAGGTCGTGTGCAATGCGCAGGGCATTATCATGGATGTGTGTGCTGGCAGCCCTGGAAGCTACCACGACTCCCATATCTGGCATGCCTCACAGCTGTACCAGGTATTCGCCAGGGGTGACATCCCACAAGGCAACCTTGTGGGGATGCTGGCTATGCACTGGAGCCGTGGATGATGACTCCCATCAGAAATGCACACACACACATGCAAGAACGCCATAATGAGGCACACGCACAAACCAGAATAATCATAGAGCATGTGTTTGGGATGCTGAAATCATGGTTCCGGTGCTTGGATACATCCGGTGGAGCCCTGCAGTACTCTCCAGGCACATGTGCCCACATATTCATAGTATGTGCCATGCTACATAATATGATCCTGCGGAAGCAGCTGCTGCAGGGACATAATGGTGAAGGGCCACAAAGCCCACCACAACTGCCAAGGCCAGTCCAGGCACAGAGGGTTCAGGACCATGAACACACTGTGCCAGCCCCAGTAGGCAGACGGAGGCGTACCCAATATGCCTATGCCCTGGCAAAGAGGGAACGTATAGCACATACTCTGACAGCATAGGCCCCATGGACTGACACCTCCCTACCTGCACACACAGTGAAATGGACAGCACACAAACATGGCCACCCGTAAAGTGTACCGTATGGGTGGCCCCATGTGTGACTCCAACATAGGCAGCACCCAAACACTGCACACCCAACAGCCAGCGGAGCATGGAACGCCAACACCTGGACCGTATGTGGGTCCTACAGCAGACGGTATTGCTGTATGCTGCCACGTTCGCCGCAAGGTGTATACATATAGACATGTAGATATGTGCATATACAGATATGGAGATAGATATAATTACACACATAGAAATATATGTACACATATACATATAAGTACAACAGGGAAGACAGGGAATCAGAGGGATGTAAGGTGACAGAGAAGTAACACGCTATATCTGTACATAGTAAACATAGTGAAAGACAACCTGAGCATCCAGGAGGTTTAACAGAAGAGGAAACCGCCACCCATGGAAAGGTCAACATACCGAAATGCCTAACCGCGAGTCGGGATGATCGCCAGGCCACAGTACAGTAACAGTACATGTGCGGGTAATACTATGATAATAGGAGGGGGGAGGTAGACACTGCTGCCGGTGATGCGGGCCATGCAGGTACTGTGTGCAACCATCCCTGTGACTGCCGCAGTATGTGTTTGTGTGCGGTGAGGGTGCCGTGTGTCCCACTGTGCGAGTGTAATGTGTGTGCCACTGTAAAATGTGTATGTTGGTGCCATGTGACAGGTGGAGTGGAATAACATGTGTAGGCATACAGTATAGTAACCTCAGGCGTATGTACACCAGTACTCCCAAAGTAGTACTGAGAGCCCTCCTGGCTAGGCGGTGGCGACGATAATGATGCAAAGTGAAAATGTCCCAGAATGTACCACAGGAATATACCACATGAAATGGAAAGGACGATGTACAAATCATGACCGTATGTATGACACCGACATGCTAATTGCAAAACGATACGCCGGCAAAGTTACACAGCAATAGGTATGTACCGGAAATACGCATGTGCTACCCGGTACTGATCGTGGCCACGTATCGCCCGCAAACACCGCTGTGTGTTCTACAAGTGTCATATTAACAATCGCCACCAGAATAGGTGGCAACCACTAGCAAACAGGCTATCCAAGTACAGGACCACAATGACTGTAAATATCCGGGACAGAATGACAAGGGATAGTCGCCACGCATAAACAACCGCAGATATACCACCGATGTGATGGAGGAATACATGCAGGAAGCACACACGCAGGTGATACCAACACCACATGACAACAACACAACCTACACTCCTAGAACAACAGACAAGTAACTGTCAGCTCCGCAGGCAGGGATGGAGCACACAGACAAGCATACCGTGTATGTAGAGATGCAAGGCCCACAACCCGTATTCGTCACCTACAACCTCCGATATTCCCCATCGCACATATCAAAGGGATACAAGCCGTAATAGCAGCACAAACATACAGGCAGTCAATGACAGCTGCATAACCACAACATCTCACGTGGGAAACACTATCAACAGCGGATGCATACCTGCATCCGTTGTTTAAAGGAATACAACAGCTATGTTACACATCCGAATGCAAAACGCCATCAACAGATGCCATCAGGACAGGGACACCCACATGTCGAACATAATACCATACCCAACACACACAACCCACGGCTAACACCACTGCGAAATGTACCTGACGCCACACATAGCGGCTGCAGTTACACATAACAAAACACAATACAGACCATCTCCACGAAGGTAGGGCAAATAGCCAACGCCCAGGTGAGGAATGCAACCATGCCCTAGTTAATGGCGCGTAATGTACGAATGGAGTAGATGCGCAGGTGATATGCGCACAAGTACACACTGAGGAACAGCTATTGGTGTGATGAACCCACATGTTGCAGGTAACAACGGATATAAGGATGACCCAGGATATTCAAACCGTATGCTCATACCGAACTACCACTCCAAAACGGATAGAGTGAGAAAACGGAATAGTGATACACGCAACGAAAAACGGAAGGAAACACAGACAAGGTATGTAGAACCCACGATATGTACGGGTGTGTAACGCATGATGTGTATGACGAAGCAGTACTGTATGTGAATGGTGTTTGTAAGTAAGGATACTTGTCCATAATGCAAAGAGTGGTGAAAGGTGGTTATGTAGTGCTATCCTGCTGAGCATACCAACGACTGTGGACACCCCACAGGGGGGCATAACACAGAACAATGCCACACCACACGCCGATGCTGGCAGTGGATGTCCAACAAGGAAGTGCCATAGCAGGGGATAGGACATGTATGTATACTGTCACAGCACACATGTGTATAGGCATATACCGTTGATGTCATACGTAATGTGCGCACGACGTGCACGTATGCCTTGCAGTAGGGGATACTATGTCAACTATGTGTAATGTAAAGCTGTCATGGTGGATATGACAGACATCATACACAGTATCACAGGCATATCATGCATAATGGAGTTATGGCCTATTGGTATGTACAACAGAATACGAATGGCCTGTACACATGGGACAGAGTAGTAGCATAATAGCCATCCGAAATGGAAGGAACACCAAGTAACCATGGCCAAACGATCTGTAGCAGGTGCAATGTGGGCAACAATGAAGTCCACAGGTCCATGTGTAAACACATGTGCAGTGTACACAGTAGTGTCACCTCCCCATGGTAGCAGTGTGCAGTGAACAGCAGAGGTGGGTGTCAACTGCATGTCTACACAGTACTGCTGCTGTGGTGGTACCATGACTACGTGTCACCCAAACAGCAAGGGAGCTATCACATGAACAGTGCCACTGTGTGTCCCTGTGGGATGTGCACAGGACCTTTGTTCCACAGCATGGTGTGTGTTGTGTCTGCGGAAGTAACACAGAAGCCCAGCCCATGCAATGTGGCATGTGTGCACATATCCATGGGTGCTCTGTTCACACTGCCCACTGCAATTGCCATGTATGAGTACTACATGCATCAGTAATGCGGAGGACATGGTCCATGTCAGAGCAGAAGACACCCCTGTGTATGTGGTATGCAGATGTGTACAAGGATGTGTTTCCCCGCCTGTCAGCCGCATATGTAAACTGTCTGAGCCTGGTACACATCATGGCATGATAATGCTGTGCCATGTAAAGTCGTAGCCATTGTGGAAGGTACACCACGAATGTGGTATTGTAACCCCTGCCCATGTGTAGATGTGTGTATGCCACAGGTACAATGGCTACCTATGTACCAGCAGCACACACAGTACAGATAGGTGTGGCCCTGCAGATGTGTACCTATGCCACAGTGGAATATGGTAACCACAGCACCATGTGGGGCATGTGTGTGTACAGCAACCATGTACAATTTGATATGCATGTACGGGGACAGTATCCATGTGATACTCAGTGGATGAATGTTGCTATGCAAAGGTGATGTGCATGCACCATGTGTCATGCATCCTGATGCCATGACACCCACATGATGTATCTGCTACACCGACACCCGTACGGTTGTTATCAGTATGAGCTGGTGGAGCTATAATGGTGCCAGGTATGTAGATGTGGGATATCTAGGCATGGACAGTACTCTGTGACAGCATGTTGTGTATGTCGACAAATAGTGAACATGAGGGGCTCCATGACTGAGGACTGTGTAATGCCACATGTACCTGACATGTAGTAGGTAGCATGATATGCTTGCACCACTGTGTGTCCTGTCCAGGAGTCATATAGCCTAACATCCTGAGACACAGGGTATGATGTGATGGTGGATGTACATTGCCAATACCAGAACGCGGAATGGTGCTGAAGGGCAATGTGAGGACAATGTGTGATCTGTTGCCCTCTGTACCACACCAACCACCCATGCAATGGTATGACAGGTGGCCAGCATGTGTATGTGGCATGCTGTGGCACACAGAAGCCCAACAAGGGTGCCAGTAAAGGCATGGAGGACATCACTGAGTGCGTGAAGCACGTTTGGGAGGATGTGCCCCAGTGCCATACAGAATGGTCCAGTCATGGGTGTACGAATGCAGTCCCACACGTGCAATGCAGTGCCACCCATGTGTAGTGCGATAGATGCGGCAGTGTGACGGTCAAGGTACACAATGTCCGACAACAGGCTAGCAGTGAATTCAGTGGGCTGGTGTGGAGACACATACCAAACAGGTTGGCGGGACATAACAGCTAGGGAGATCGGAAGGTGACAGTGGGACAGTGTCTTAGAACACAACATGTGCATGGCAGTACCATGTATGTGTCCACAGGGACACTACGATGTCCATGTATGGATTGCAACCCTGTAGTGAGTGAGAGTCTGTATTGTTGGTAGGTACACCATTGCCTGGCATGTTGCCAACATCATCTCAGTCTGCAATGCCTGGGTGACTGTTGTACGCGACATCGAATGTGGATGCAGCCAAACAACACAGACATACCATGACACTGCCTGAGGACCCACACTGCACTGTGCGGCAGTCATGTGTAGGTAGCTAGCCTTGGAGCATGTGATGGGCCACGAGTACCCACCATGGCTGTCAAGTGATGCACCCCACACATGTGAATATACCCACTGTGCAACAGCCTGCACATGTGCCCATACAGCAGATGTGCATGGAACATGACCACCACCGTGGTGTCTGTGAAAAGGCCAGTACCGCCATGTCTCTGTGTGGAATAGCATGGTCCCCACCATTGCGTACATGCTACGGAAGTGCACTGTGATATGTGTCAGCAAAGTTATGTACACTGTCCATCTGCCGGGGTGCCATGCCATTAACAACCCCTGTCAGCAGACGTCAGTAGTACTGGCTGTAGAACAGGTTGGCGGGACATAACAGCTAGGGAGATCGGAAGGTGACAGTGGGACAGTGTCTTAGGACACAACGTGTGCATGGCAGTACCATGTATGTGTCCACAGGGACACTATGATGTCCATGTATGGATTGCAACCCTGTAGTGAGTGAGAGTGTGTATTGTTGTGTAATGTGTCACCCAGCTGGTGCATGCCAAGCATGT